>NC_085138.1:131564778-131693755 GCF_035046485.1 Aedes albopictus
CTAAACATAAAACAAATAATGAGAAACCAGTGCGACAGAGCACACGCACACATGTGAAATTTTCCTTTTCCAGATTCTAGAAAGCCAATACAATTTTTGGTATACTGCCACCTACCAATTTTTTTATTTGCAAAGCCTTAATACAATATTTGTATACGTTTCATACCCCATTGTATTAGAATCTGCCAATCTCTGGTTGCGTGTAGGGGTCATGCACGTACAACGCAATATATGTCGTAAAGCATGATATTTAGCATTATGACGTCTTTGACAAAGTTGTTCAAAATTGCATTTTACACAACTTTGCCGAAGACATCAAACGTCTATCTGCATTTTTTGAAAAAATATTTTTTCCATCTCACTTAAAGGTGGGTTGATCTTCCAACTCTTCATGTCAAAAGATGCGCTTTGTCTTACGTAGAAACTTCTCCGAAGAAACTATATAGCAAAAATCAAAGGTTGAAACGTTATTAAAAAAGAGCACGAAATCGGCAAAATAAAACACTGTGGAGTGCAAGGGAAGGACTCGGTACAACCAAGAGCTACTAAAACAACCGGATGTCGCCTCAGCATACGCACAGAATCTCGAGGCCGCGTTGCCAGACGAGGGCGAGCTCGATGAGGCCTCTCTAGAGGACTGCTGGAGTACAGTGAAAGCAGCCAACACCGACGCAGCCGAGTGCACCATTAGGTACGTGGAACGGAATCGACGGAACGAATGGTCCGACGAAGAGTGCTGAACGGTTTTGGAGGAGAAGAACGCAGCGAGGGCGATAATCACGGCGATAATGATGCAGCAAAGGACCCGACAGAACGTGAAACGCTACAAACAGAAGCGGAAACAGCAGACCCGTCTCTTTCGAGAGAAAAAGCGCCGCCTGGAAAATCGGAATGCGAAGAAATGGAACTGCTGTGCCGTTTCCAAGAAACACGGAAGTTCTTCCAGAAGCTCAACGCATCCCGCAACGGCTTCGTGCCGCGAGCCGAAATATGCAAGGATAAGGACGGAGACCTCTTGACGGACGGACATGAGGTGATCGAAAGGTGCATCTCCGATCAGCACCTAAATGGCGTGGAGAATATAGGCACGGGAGACCACGGCAACGGAGGAAACGACGACACCAGTGCAGCAGAGGACGGAAATGAACCAACTCCCACACTGAGAGAAGTTAAGGATGCCATTCATTAGCTCAAAACTAATAAAGCAGCTGGTAAGAATGGTAGCGCAGCTGAATTCATCAAGATGGGCCCAGAGAAGTTGGCCACCTGTCTGCACCGGCTGATAGTTTGGATCTGGGAAACCGAACAGCTACCGGAGGAGTGCAGGAAAGGCGACCATTTGGAATGTGAGAACTTCAGAGCGATCACTATTTTGAATGCTGGCTACAAAGTGCTATCCCAGATCATCTTCCGTCGTCTGTAACCTAAAACGAATGAGTTCGTGGGAAATTATCAAGCTGGCTTCATCGACGGCCGGTCGACAATGGACCAATCTTCACCGTACGGCAAATTCTCCAGAAATGCCGTGAATACCAGGTCCCAACGCATCACCTGTTCATCGACTTCAAAGCGGCATATGACAGTATCGACCGCGCAGAGCTATGGAGAATCATGGACGAAAACGGCATTCCAGGGAAGCTGACTAGACTGATTAAAGCAACGATGGACGGTGTGCAAAACTGCGTAAGGGTTTCGGGTGAACTACAGGGGATGGCCAAAATGTTTGGGATAGGCAACTTTTTTTCTCTCGCAAAAAAGTTCAACATGCTATAACTTTTTATAGAGCGCATCAAAAAATCTCAAATTTTGACTGTTTGTCAACCTATTATATGTGCATCATTGGTACAAATTTGGGCTCGATTGATAAATCTTTCGCAAAGTTAGAACCGTTCGGGTAAAACACTATTTTTCAGACAACTCATTTTTGAGCTGTCATATCTCGGAAACTAGTGAACCGAATTGAATGAAATTTTGAACGAACACTAACAATATGTAAATGCTTCACAAACTATTAAAACATAGGTACTTTTTAAACATTGAAAAAAGTTATCATGGATTGACACTTTTTGGATTTTTCTCGAAAAAATGTATTTTTTTCACATCAATGTCAATAAATTTTAGTGTTGATATCCAAAGATTTTCCATTTCTGTTCTCAAATTATCTCTAATCAGATATATTAGAGCATATTTAGATTGAAGGAAGAACACATTTAATAATTTTTGTGTGGTATTGTAAATTTGACTTATTTTCCTCTATATGGGTAAAAATTTCAACCCGGTATAACTTAATTCGCCGTGAGAAAATATAACATTTTATACCGTCGTATTAAGTATCAATATATTGTTGATAAACGTTAAAAAATTCATTCAATTCGGTTCACTGGTTTCCGAGATATGACAGCTCAATAATGAGTTGTCTAAAAAATAGTGTTTTATCCGAACGGTTCTAACTTCGCGAAATATTGATCAATCGAGCCCAAATTTGTACCAATGATGCACATATAATAGGTTGACAAACAGTCAAAATTTGAGATTTTTTGATGCACTCTATGAAAAGTTACAGCATGTTGATTTTTTTTGTGGGAGAAAAAAAGTTGCCTATCCCAAACATTTTGGCCATCCCCTGTATCCAGTTCATTCGAATCTCGCCGGGGACTGCAACAGAGGGATGAAATCTCATGCCTACTCTTCAACATCGCTCTGGAAAATGTGATGCGACGAGCCGGGCTCAACAGCCGAGGAACGATTTTCACAAAATCCGATCAATTTGTATGTTTTGCGGATGACATGGACATTATTGCCAGAACATTTGGAACGGTGGCAGAGCTGTACACCCGCCTGAAACGCGAAGCAGCAAAGGTCGGACTGGTGGTGAATGCCTCAAAAACAAAGTACATGCGTAGGCGGAACCAAACATGACCAGATCCGTCTGGGTAGTGATGTTACGATAGACGGGGATATTTTCGAGGTGATGGAGGAATTCGTCTACCTCGGATCCTTACTGACGGCTGACAACAACGTGAGTCGTGAAATTCGAAGGCGCATCATTAGTGGAAGTCGGGACTACTATGGGCTCCAGAAGAAGCTGCGGTCTAAAAAGATTCACCCACGTTCCAAATGCGCCATGTAGGGTCTTGTACCATTTGGGCAGGTGTACCTATTTTGGGCACTTGGCGCTATAACTAAGTCAATTTCAAACCGATTGATTTGAAATTTTGTCCAAAGTTAGCCACGTACAGTATCTAACTCTGTACAAAAAATCAAATCAATCAGTTTGAAATTGACTTGGTTATAGCGACAAGTGTCCAAAATAGGTACACAACGCTAATAACTTCGGTGGTCCTCTACGGACACGAGACATGAACCATGCTCGAGGAGGACCTGCAAGTACTCGGAGTTTTCAAGCGACGCGTGCTAAGGACGATTTTCGGTGGTGTACAGAAGAACACTGTGGGTGGCAGAGATGGATGAACCACGAGCTCGCTGCACTTTACGGCGAACCCACCCAAGTAACCATGACGCTGGATATAGAGCATTAATTTATCTTTATAGTGTATTATATGACATGCGATATAAAGTTGTTTTGTCATATAGGCACCATTAAAGTAGGTTTAAAGTCGAAAGTGGCGCTACTATTGTTGATTTAAAGCAAGCTTTAGTGTGGTGATTGCTGAAGCATATAAAATGCTTGTCCCATATAGCTAATGCAATCAAATCGTATGGAATGCATACTTAATGCATCATGTCAAAAAAAAAGAAAAAGTATGTTTTTCATTTTTCTATCTATTTTTATCTTCTCATACCTGTTCCGATACTCTCACTTTGATGTTTTTTTTTATTGTATTTCGAGAATTGAACCTAGACTGCTGAAACTGGACCACGATGAAACTCGGACGTGCTAACGCTGTGTGCTACGACACCATGTATTTTGCACCTGGAAAAATGTGTAACATAAGATAACGTATACTTAGCTCGTGCCTTATTGAGTTGTGTTTTCAGCAACTCTAAAAAATATGCTGGGGTCTGAATGCCATCAGTTATTTTACTCTCGAATATAACTTTGTCTGTGTTGATTCTGCTTTTTTTTGTTTTCATACGTGCTCACTTCTACCAAAAAATACAATAAATAAGAAACAATACAAACAGCACTTTAATCCTTCCTTTTATGAAATCGGGGCGAAATAAGAAAACCAATACCCCACATAATTTTTGTTCCCTCAGCATCCTAACCAGAAACCACATAAACCATACATAATAGTCCTGTTCAACGACGTAGGTTGAGCTTGCTCGAAGTTGCTGCATCCTGCTCTTACCCGTTTGTTGACAAAATTTTGTTGACAAATGGGTAAGAGCAAGATAGGGCCCATATAGCCGAGGCGGTAAACGCACGGGTATTCAGCAAGACCATGCTGAGGGTGACGGGTTCGATTCCCGGTCGGTCCAGGATCTTTTCGTAAAGGAAATTTCCTTGACTTCCTTGGGCATAGAGTATCTTCGTGCCTGCCACACGATATACAGGGGATAGACAAAATGATCGGGACAGGCAAAAATTGCACTTTTCAAAAAATGTTCAATTAGCTGTAACTTTTTTAAAAGTGCATCAAATACTCTCAAATTTTCACTGTAAGTTGCTCAACTAATTGTGTATCAGTGGGCAAAATTTGGAAAAGATCGGGATATTTTGTAGGAAGTTATGAGCATTTCAGAAAAAGGTAGAATTATCCGATAGCCAAATTTGAGCTGTTATATCTCCGGATTCAATGAACCGAATGCAATGAAATTTTGACCATTTAAGACTTATATAATGAGCTTTGAAAAACGTTTGACTTAATTTGAAATTATTACGAAGGGAAAAAGTTATAGCAATTTCATTTATTTTATGATTTTTTAGTAAATTAGTCTATTTTTAATATGTATCCCATTACTTTGTCAATGAATTTCCGGCTATGTTGTTACTTTCTTTCAAAACATATTTATATTGAGGACAATTAGGGGAAATTTAAATGAACTATAATTAGCACCTTGAATTTTGAAACGATGTTGAAATTTAAGAAAATTTTGTATTTTATTAGAAAAATAATCTAATTGTTATAATTTTCTTCTGTATTAAGAATTTTAAGTTTAGTCAAAAGTTTTTCAAAGATCATTATATAAGTCATAAATGGTCAAAATTTCATTGCATTCGGTTCATTGAATCTGGAGATATAACATCTCAAAGTTGGTTATAGGATAATTATACCTTTTTTAGGAATCTTTATAACTTTGTGCAGAATAGCCCGATCTTTTCCAAATTTTGTTCACTGATACACAACTAGTAGATCAACTTACAGTGAAAATTTGAGAATTATTGATGCACTTTTCGAAAAGTTACAGCATTCTGAAAAATTTTTGAGAAGTGAAAAATTTGCCTGTCTCGATCATTTTGTCTATCCCCTGTACACATGCAAAATGGTCATTGGCAGAGGAAGCTCTCAGTTAATAACTGTGGAAGTGCTCATAGAACACTAAGCTGAGAAGCAGGCTTTGTCCCAGTGAGGACGTTACGCCAAGAAGAAGAAGTAAGAGCAAGATGCAGCAACTTCGAGCAAGTTCAATCTGCGTCGTTGAACAGGACTAATATAAATTTTCAAACAGCAACATCTGAGAATTATAATCTAATTGCGACGCAGCAATTCATGAAATTTTGGTTTGTTTTTTTTTTGTTCTGAATGGTTCTGTTTCCAAAAAATGTGATTTTTTTTTTCGAACGGAGGGGTATTTTTCTATTTACAACGATGGAAGCTTTAGTAAAGGCATATATAAAGTAATAAATGCTTGCAATATTGATTGCTATAAAGCTTTTAACATGGTAATGCAATGAAGCATTAACCAACGGCCATATAGAACTTTACAGAACTGTCAAAATCTCGTAATGCTTCAATGCTTTTATAATGTAGATTAAACGCTTCATTACTTGACAGATGTAAGATAAAAGTTATCTTGCATTAGCTAAACTATTATACGATTAAATTAATGTTATGATTTAATGCTTGTGGTTACTTGGGCAGCATCCAGAAGGTGGCCTTTTTTAACTTTCGAGTTATAACAGTTTAAGGACAAGGTATTTGGAGTACATGGCTCAAATTTTCTAGAGCACCGTTTTTTAGAACCGTTCAACTGATATGGCTGAAAATGCATCATGCTGGTTGCTCAGTGATTGTCAAAATGGTGATGCATTTTCATCCAAATCCGTTTAACGGTTCTAAAAAACGGTGCTCTAGTAAATCTGAGCTATGTACAGGTCGGACTCGATTATCCGGAGTCGGGTTTTGATGCTTCTCACACGTATATCTGAGAAACGGAATGCTCCATAAAGCTGAAATTTTGACATTTTGTCAAGCCAACTTTGATTAGTGATCAGTCAAAATTTCAGCTTCTTACAGCATTCCGTTTCAGAGATATTATTTTGGGAAGCACCAGAACCTGACTCCGGATAATCGAGTCCGACCTGTACTCCAAATACCTTGTCCTTAAATGAAGCAAGATTGACCAAAATCAAGGAATCCGCTAAAAATGTTATGGCTCTAATCAACAGGGGGTCCATCCGTTGGTGCAACCAAATGCATTTTCATTTCTTCATTTAAAACATTATTACAGGCAAGCTGTAAATAGTGACCCGGTCTTAGCAAGATTTACTTATTATTGGTATTCTAAAGTTCATACTGGAGTATTCACCTTTGTTTTCCCCTCTAATGCAACGATTACTTGATCGAACGAGAACTCAATTGTCCACATTTTCCATTCGATACACGTAACCTCGAGTATGGAACTCGCAGTTTTATTGCATAGTTTACCAAGTGTATACAACATACACACAGAGCCATACTCATGAGCTAACCAGGATCGCGAACGTCTTTTCCCATTTTGCCATTACGGAGCAAATTTCAATGCTCAAACGTGACTCAAATGGTCAACGAATCCCGCTTGGTTGCGGGGTCTAAATCATTACAGTCTGCAACCGGCTTCTAAAAATCATACAACCAACGGATGAATGTCGCCTCCAACCGCCGCGATGAGGATGGCTACCACCGACATTGCATTGAGAGCAAGGAGGTTCGTGACTTAAGTTGCTGGCAGATTTAGCAGTGTGGTCACACATTCGTCGCCCAGCTGCACATCCAGCCTGGGTGCAGGATTTTCATGCAACCCTTCTTGGCTTGCAACCCTTGCACTGCACTAGTCCAAGGATGACAAATAAATGTCAGACTTCCGTTTGGCTAGAAAATTTGACCTCCGGTGGTATTATGTTCGCAATCCGAGAACCGCGGCCGTTAGTATTCCGTGGACACTCGTCCGGACATATTATGTATTCATAAGGAATTCCGCTCATGTCAAAGTTTTAGCATTCCTCGTTCATAGATTGCGCCCACCCATGCTTTCCGCAACGATTCGAATGGTTGTGTCCGTCCACCGTAGAAAACCGTGGTAGGTATTGCAAAGGAAGAGGTAATAGTTTTTTCCCTGTTCTTCTGTGGAATGGCGAAACCTGAGACAATCGTTGTAATGGAGTGTTGCTTAAACCGAAACTATTTTGCGGTGCTAGCTGCGACAGGGTTGTAGTCTTCTGTGGTAGCATAAAATGAAATTTACGAACAATAGAAGTGCGGGAGTTGGAATAAACATTTGAAGTTGCGCCATGGGTGTCTTCAGAGAGGTGTAATTTAAGCATGGGTCTTCACAACTGTTGATTTAAATTCCTACAATATTCTAAAAAGAAATAAACAAAAGTTGGAGATACAGTTACGTCGAGTTTCATTGCTTCATTCTTAAGCAATCTTGTTAGACAATTTCTTACAAGCTTCTGAAAGAATTCGAGGGAGATTCTTAACTCTCGTTTGACATTAGGGTCATTTTTTATCCAAATCATACACTACGTCACCGAGTTGCAAAAAGAAGGTTAATGGAATTTGAGAGAAAAGTGCAGTTTGCGGAAGACGACTTTATCAAGAAGACATGAAAGATTTACTCACACTACTATGAATAGTTCTACTTTCATCCGTGGAGTGCGCTGCTAACAGTGCTCAGCAGTGCTGCTAGTCTTATTGATAAAGTGATCTTCGATTTTTCCCAAATATTTTTTTTCTTCTACTTTACCCTTGCATTGGAGTCATTATGACCTATAAACGTGCACTAGGTCAATTAGGTAAGCGCAGACTAATGCAGGAAGAAAGTTAAATGAAGGTTCCGGTGTAATTTAAATATTTAAAAACACTTTTGATGCAAATGAGTGCACCCCTGGATTTCCAATAATCGTTTTGACTATCATGAACCACGTCTGCTATGTCATACGTTCACTGGCTACGCCCCCGGAATGCTGGAAAAAAAGCCACAGTCAGAATGTTAATGAATGCTACGAAGCTTCCAAATGGATTCGATCGCCATTTTCAGGCTCCAGTTGACAAGCGATGGCTTGTAGTTACTATCAAAAAGTTTACAGTAGGTAAAAGTACTTTCGTATTCCGAAAGGGTGCGATTGGTAATATTCCAAAGTTGTCCTTCTCGTCTTCCTCTCTACTACTGCTAGTTTTGAAAGCCATCGACCGAATAACAACGTTCAAGTTAATGTTTATATTTTCGTTTAGTAGTCGCTTAGTATGCCGACCGAGAGCAGGTTGGTAGTCATTGGTAGTGCACATACCTACTGACGCAATGGGGCTGCTGCATTCGCTCTAAAAGATTTATTCATGAACCGGTTTCTCCAGAAGTGGTCTGAAAATTTTGTTCAATTTATTACCATTACCTGACTTGGGACTTTTATTATTGCACATGGACGATACAAGTGCAGCACATGCCTCCACATACGAGAGGTTTACCTTGCTCTGGATTCAATGCTGAGATACATGATGGGATTTGCACAGCTTATCGATCGTTAATCTTTGAATTTTGATAAACAACAGCAGAAAACTATGATGAACTGCTAAAATGCTAGGATAATAATTATGTTTCTTCTATCTTACATTTTACTATTTATATCATGTATTTTATTTATTCTATTCGTTATCTATTATCTTCTATCGTTCTATCATTATCTCGTTCTATCTTCCTATCGTTCTATCGTTTTATTGTTTTATCGTTCTCTTGTTTTATCGTTCTGTTGTTCTGTCGTTCTTTCGTTCTATTGTTATATCGTTCTATCGTTGTATTGTTCTATTGTTCTATTGTCCTACTGTTCTGGTGAAGATATGACGAAGCCACACCTCGAATTTTCAAGAGCACAAATCTGAAGAACCGAATGTTGGTTTGCACTGAAAAGTTGATCGATTAGTTACCCGCTGGTGGTGACCAATCGATCAACTTTTCAGCGCATACCGACATTCGGATCTTCAGATTAGTGCTCTTGAAAATTCGAGGTGTGGCTTCGTCATATCTTCACCTTCTATCATTCTATCGTTCTATCGTTCTATCGTTTTATCGTTCTATTGTTCTGTCGTTCTATTTTTCAATAGAATAGAATTTTCAATATTTTTTAATAGTTCTACGTTCTATCGTTCTATAATTCTATCGTTCTATAGTTCTACCGTTCTATCGTTCTTCTATCGTTCTATCGTTCTGCCGTTGTATCGTTCTATCCTTGGTTCTATCGTTCTATTGTTCTACCGTTCTCTTCTTGGTTCTATCATTCCATAATTGGTGCTATCGTTTTACCTTTCTATCGTTCTATCGGTCTATTGTTCTACCGTTCTATCGTTCCATCTTCTATCTTTGGTTCTATCGTTGTACCGTTCTATCGTTCAATCGTTCTACCGTTCTATCCTTGGTTCTACCGCTCTATCGTTCACGCAACTAAAAAACCTTAGGAAATTCATAAGATTTTTGCCATAATTGAACTATATGAAAGCCATGAAGAAAATCTCATGAAAACTCATTTTCATAAGGTTTTCTTATATCATGCCATAACAATAACTTATGATAACCAGTTTTTATAAGGCATACTTATGGCATCCATACAGTTAAATTATGGAAAAAAATCAAAAGGTATTTTGATGAATTTTGTTAGTTTTTTTCGCTGAGTGTTCTATCGTTCTATCGTTCTACCGTTGCATCTTTCTATCCTAATACGTTCTACCGTTCTATTGTTCTACCGTTCTGTCGTTCTATTCTTGGTTATATCATTTTATAGATGGTACTATCGTTCTACCGTTCTATCATTCTATCATTCTATCGGTCTATCATTCTATCGGTCTATCGTTCTATCGTTTTATCGTTCTATCGTTCTATCGTTCTATCGTTCTATCGTTCTATCGTTCTATCGTTCTATCATTCTATTGTTCTACCGTTCTATCGTTCTAGCCTTGGCTCTATAGTTCTACCGTTCTATCGTTCTATCCTTGATTCTATCGTTCTATCCTTGGTTCCATCGTTCTACCGTTCTATCGTTCTATCGTTTTATCGTTCTATCCTTGGTTCTATCGTTCTATCCTTGGTTCTATCGTTCTATCGTCCTTCTATCGTTCTATCGTTCTATCATTCTATTGTTCTATCGTTCTATCTTCTATCCTTTTCTCTATAGTTCTACCGTTCTATCGTTCTATCCTTGGTTCTATCGTTCTATCCTTTTTTTTTTCCTTCTAAACCATAGGGGGATAATCTGCTCAACAGACACCCTAACAGAAGGTTAGGGTAGTGTAGGTCTGACAGGCTGTCTTCTACAACAAAAGTAAAATCCAGGACTACTCTCTCCTCGTACCCACTAAACAATTCCTATGGTCGCCAAACCCTACGTCTCTCCGGAACCACCAAGAAGGTATTGCTTCAGAGAGGGGCTAGTGCACATCGCACCCACAAGGTTAGCTGCGTAGCCTGCAGCAACGAACATCGATGACTCGCTTTGGAGAGTCCATCACGGTAGCATCCTGGCGCTTAGCCAGTTTCCCGAGTGGTCCTCGCCACTCCCTTTGTCCTAGGAAGGCGGGCAGAGTCAACCCCGCCCGCGCCCTACTGCTGAGCGGACATCAAGAACTGATGCCCACATGCAACCCGATCTGACCTGCCCGCAAAGGAAACGTATCACTACCCTTCAGGCCCTAACACATGCATCCGTAGGTTGCTGACGCCAGTAGACCGACGCCACGACAGCACCGCTACCGGGACTTCCTCTCCGCGGCCACTTAATCGCTGTAAGGGTCGATCTCGACCGCAGGGCACCGGTATGACCTACGAAGCCGACTCCGAACCCCTGGACCACCTCTTGTACTGCATCTGGACTAGCCATTCTCCGAGTCCACGCGCCACCTCCTCTGTAGCTCCCAGACGACGTGGGTAATAGCCGTTGAAACGGAATTCCAGCCAAACTCATCCCTACACATCCTCTGGACCAAGTTGTCCGGAGTTGTATCCTCTCCGCATGTGGCAAGCATGCGGTCACGCATTGTGCGAAAACGCGGGCACACGAACAAAACGTGTTCTGCCGTTTCCTCTAAACCATTGCACACTAGGCATTCGGGAGAATCCGCATGCCCGAAACGGTGTAGATACTGTCGGAAGCAACCATGACCTGTAAGGACCTGTGTCAGGTGGAATGTAACTTCCCCATGGCGCCTATTAATCCAACTATCTACCCTCGGTATCAACCTATGGGTCCACCTTCCTTTGGTGGAACTGTCCCACGCGCGCTGCCATTTGACCATAGAGGCCATCCTGGCAGTCCTGCGTATGCCTCTTGTGCCGCGCATTTCGAAGCACTCCATGTCCTCACTGATAAGAATGCTGATAGGCACCATACCAGTAATGACGCAGAGAGCGTCGTGTGACACGGTACGGTACGCGCTCGCAACCCTCAGGCACATAAGCCTGTAAGTACTTTCCAGCTTCCGTCGGTAGCATTTAGTCCTTAGCGCGGTGCCCCACGCCGGGCCGCCATACCTAAGTATGGATGTAGCAACACTAGCCAGAAGCTTGCGCTTACTGGCGTACACCGCAGAGCTATTGGACATCATCCGGGACAGTGCCGCAATAGCTGTGGAGGCTCTTTTACAGGCATAATCGACGTGGCTACCGAAGGTAAGCTTATCGTCGATGATCACGCCCAAGTGTTTGACGGAGCGCTTTGACAGGATAGTACACTCTCCTACACTGATCTCCGTCTGCTGCTCCGACTTCAGGTTGTTAACAACCGTCACCTCTGTCTTGTGGTGAGCCAGCTCCAGTTTCCTGGACCGCATCCACGCCTCCACAACCTTGATCGAGTGGTTGGTAGTCAACTTTACCTCCTCGATCGTTTCACCGTAGACTTCGAGCGTAATGTCGTCGGCAAATCCGACAATCACCACTCCCACTGGATACTCGTCGTACATGACATTCCATAACACCGGACCCAGGATGGAACCTTGCGGGACTCCTGAGGTTATGTGAAAGCACTTCCGACCCACCTCCGTGTCGTAGACTAGTACACGATTCTGAAAGTAACTTCCGAGAATCTTGTACAAGTACTCCGGTATCCCCAGACGCAAGAGCGCATCGGCAATAGCAGACCAGCTGGCGCTATTAAACGCATTCCTTACATCCAGAGTCACTACCGCGCAAAAGCGAATTCCCCTCCTCTTAGGCTCGAGTGCTTTCTCGGCGGTTTTTGTAACCGACAAGATAGCGTCTACGGTGGACCTCCCCTTCCGGAAGCCGTACTGGTTACTCGAAAGACCATTTTCGCCCTCGGTGAACCGCAACATTCTATTGACGATGATCTTTTCGAGCACCTTCCCCGCCGTGTCAATCAAGCATATTGGTCTATATGCCGACGGGTCTCCGGGTGGTTTCCCCGCCTTTGGCAATAGTACCAGGCTCTGCCTCTTCCAAGCTTCTGGGAAAACTCCCTCGTCCAGGCATTTCTGCATAGCAGACCTGAACATCTCGGGAGCCTCTGCGATAGCTACTTTTAAGGCCAGGTTCGGAACTCCGTCCGGACCTGGGGCCTTACCTACGCTAAGGGACTTAGCTATCCCCGCAAGTTCCACATCGGTGACCCTCTCCTTATCGCCAGCCCCAGTCCCCGGCTGTCCTACGAAAGGAGGCCAAGGACTAGGATCATGACGTGGAAAAAGTCCTCCAATGATCCCCTCCAACATCTCTGGAGAATGCTCTGTAGGAGCCATCACCTTTCTCGTCTTGGCCATAACGATCCTGTAAGCGTCACCCCACGGATTCGTATTGGCACTCTGACAGAGACCCTCGAAGCAGGCCTTTTTGCTTGCTCTTATCTCGGTCTTGAGCGCGGCTTTTGCAGCGGCGAACACCACCCGCCGTTCGTTTCGCTCTTCCTCTGATCGTGCTCGCTGCATCCGCCGCCTAGCCCGTAGGCAGGCGCGGCGCAGGTCCGCAATCGCGTCGGTCCACCAGTAAGCCGGTGGCCTCCCATTTCTAGGGTGGACTCGCCTAGGCATGGTCGCATCACACGCACGTGAGAGCACCGCTACCAGCTCGTCGCCGTCTAAACCGATTGAGTTTCGCTCACGGCGGAGCGCTTCCCTAAATACCCCTTCGTCGAAGTATGATGTCTTCCACCTACGAGGGCTTGGCCTTGGCCTAGCCGCCTCTTCTTCTATCCGCTGTCTGCTGTTGTTGCAGTCGATACTGTAGCGAACCGCCAGGTGGTCGCTGTGAGTGTAGCCATCATCTACTCTCCAGTTCGAATTACTTGTTAGGCCAGGACTACAAAAGGTCACGTCAATAATTGACTCCGCTCCGTTTCGACTAAAGGTATTCTTGGTACCGACATTAGCCAAGTCGACATCTAAGATGGCCAGTGTTTCTAGCAGAATCTGACCCCGCTGGTTCGTGAAACGGCTTCCCCATTCCACGGCCCTGGCATTAAAGTCGCCCGCTATTACCACCGGCCTTCGCCCTGTTAGCACGGTCGTTAATCGGTCCAGCATTTGCGTGAACTGCTCGATCGGCCACCGCGGAGGCGCATAACAGCTGCAGAAGAAGACCCCGTTTACTTTGGCGACCACGAAGCCCTCATATGTAGTAGACACCAACTCCTGAACGGGGTATTTACCCGTCGTCCATATCGCCGCCATTTTTCTGGTCCCATCCGCGACCCAGTTGCCGTTGCCGGCGGGTACTCGGTATGGGTCCGATATGATGGCGATATCCGTCTCCCACTCAGAAACTGCCTGACAAAGCAGTTGCTGAGCCGCATCACAGTGGTTCAGGTTCAGCTGCGTTACCTGCACTGTGATTTGTTGTTCACTACGGCTTTCTTGAAGGCCGGGCACCTTGGACCACCCATCGGATGTCTGTTGTTCGAGGATTTCCCGGTACAGATCATGCAGATGGGCGGACTCGTGCAGCTTTGGGCCTTATGACCTTCAGCGCCGCATCGCCTGCACAGTTTGCGCCTGTCGGGGCCTTTGCAGTCCCACAACTTGTGTCCTGGTTCCAGACACCTAAAGCAAACCTCTGGTGGCTCGTGGAATGTCAGAGGACATACGCACCAGCCCACCTTTATCCGCCCTACTTTAACGGACTTTTTAACGTCCGCCACAGGTTGCTTTTGCCCGCACCTACGCTGTGGATAAAAGCTAAGCTTCTCTATCGCCCGCGCACTGCAGCTAACCGTATCTAACTATAGAGTTAGATACGGTTAGCTGCAGTGCGCGGGCGATAGAGAAGCTTAGCTTAGCTTTTATCCACAGCGTAGGTGCGGGCAAAAGCAATAAGTGCAAAGCGTTTATAGCACAAATAATCGATACAGTGAACGCAAAAGATATTCGAACACATGCACCGTAAAGGGACGCCATCAACAAAATCATAGACAGCAATATGTCGGACAAGACTCATACACACACAACAACAAAACGCAGCCTCTAATTCCCAGAAGAAGGTGAAATACACACCGAAACGTAGGACAGTAGATGCGAAAGGCGTTTTAGCTGCTTAATATAGACTGAAAGAGCCGTAAAACAAGCGAAATACTCATCAATATAGTCGTTAGCAGTCAGTCAAAGTTCTATCCTTGGTTCTATCGTTCTATCCTTGGTTCTATCTTTCTATCGTCCTTCTATCGTTCTATCGATCTACCATTGTATTGTTTCATCCTTGTTTCTGTCATTCTACCGTTCTATCGTTCTATTCATGGTTCTATCGTTCTACCGTTCTATCGTTCAATCGTTCTATCGTTCTATCCTTGGTTCTATCGATCTATCGTTCTACCGTTCTATCATTCTATCGTTCTATCGCTCTATCGTTCTATCGTTCTATCGTTCTTCTATAGTTCTATCGTTCTACCGATGTATCGTTCTATCCTTAGTTCTACCTTTCTATTGGTCTACCGTTCTATCGTTCTATTATTGGTTATATCATTCTATAGATGATGCTATCGTTCTACCGTTCTATAATTCTTTCGGTGTATCGTTCTATCGTTCTATCGTTCAATCATTCTATTGTTCTACCGTTCTATCGTTCTATCTTTTATCCTTGGTTCCATCGTTCTACCGTTCTATCGTTCAATCGTTCTATCGTTCTTCTATCGTTCTATTGTTCTACCGTTGTATCGTTCTATCCTTGGTTCTATCGTTCTTCTATGGTTCAATTGTTCTACCGTTGGCGTTGTATCGTTTTATCCTTGGGTCTATCGTTCTACCGTTCTATCGTTCTATCCTTGCTTATATCGTTCTATCATTCTTACGTTCTACCGTTGTATCTTTCTATCCTACGTTCTACCTTTCTATTGTTCTACCGTTCTGTCGTTCTATTCTTGATTATATCATTTTATAGATGGTGCTATCGTTCTTCTGTTCTATCATTCTATTCTTGGTTCTATCGTTCTATCGTTCTTCTTTCTATCGTTCTATCATTCTATCGTTTCATCCTTGGTTATATTGTTCTACCGTTCTATCGTTCTATCCTTGGTTCTATCGTTCTACCATTCTATCGTTCAATCGTTCTATCGTTCTATCGCTCTATCATTCTATCTTCTATGTTATATGTTTTATTTACTTTCAGTTTCCTATATTTTTAGTAGTAAGTTGATAGATGTGTCATGTATAAACTCCGTTTTTCAACGTAAAGCTTTCTAGCTCCTTTTGATACACTTTGAACGATTTTTCGTGTTGTGCTTGCGCATCATTGACAATATTTATAACACCCAGACAAGGGGCTCTGATTAGATAAGACAACATGGCGAACCGCCTGGTTGATAATTAGCACATTTTTCATGAAAACTGTTGGACGCATCAACACTCAACACCCACTATCAGCGAATAGCAACAACCTACATGCAGCCGATAAGAACCGGACCGGCGATGATGATAGGCCTTGGTTTGGTTGGTTCGATCCATGTGGGAAGAACTTACGGCACACGCCTCTATCTCGTGCTTGACGCCAACAGAAAAAAAAACGCACAAAAATATTGATAACTTCTACCGACATACATTCACATTAGTATTCGCAGAAAAAAAGGAACTCGTTTCGCAGTCACCGGTATCAGCGAGAAGACCTTAATTAGAGTGTCATAAACGGGCATATTATGATAACGTGTGTTTTCCTTCAGCTATCTAATCACTCTCAGCATGAGATTTCGCGAACCCCTGATGCTCGTCAGGTTGTGGCCCAGATTCGCATCCTGGCACTGACGTATAACGTTAAAACCGTTGAAACGTATGATGCCATTTTTTTTCCTTCTTGCGTGTTATCTTTTCAGACTGACAAGGCTATGTCGCCATGGAGTATTCTGACCGAAATGTTTATGACTTACATCTGGCAGGTAACGAGATACGTTAAGTTCCCTTGGTAGTATTGATTAGATAACAAATACTGCGTGACAATGCGGCGCAACAATTGATCTGTAATTCAGCGCACAATTGTTTCAACAAAACCATGCTAAATGTGACAGGTTGGATTCCAGGTTTGTTCAGGAACTTCTTGTAATGGAAATTTTCCTTTACCCTCTTTGGGTCTACAGTATCTTAGTGCCTGCCAAACGATATACTAATGCAAAATGGTTATTGGCAGAGAAACTTACATACATTCAACCCTTAGCACCCATGGTGGTGCAGTGGGTCGAATTGAAGATCTACATCTTGGGTGACTGCTCGACATCACCTTGACTGTTGGCCAGGTATAATTTCTGTCGACTCCCTTGATTTCCTGACAAAGAAAGCGTTCAGTTAACCCCGGAGCGGTCGCGTCGTGTACTGAGTACACGGAACATGAAAAATTCACGCTATTGGTATACAACGTGAGCGTGGCGTCGCTGCAGGTAGTCGAAGACGCGACTGCTCGAGGGTTAACAACTTTGAAGTGGTCATAAAACACTAAGCAGAGATGTAAGCTTTGCTTCAAGCCAAAGAGCAGGGTAAGAAGCGGGCTATCACGACGAGAACCTAGGATCGAATCCCCTTCCCGACAAACTTTGGAAGGGTAGTAATGCTGTGCAACGAGATGTGCACAGCTATTTTTGGCGGAGAAGAACGAAGCACGGGCGGTAATGCTGCAGCAAGGAACCCGTCAGAACGAGGAACGATACAAAAGAAATCGGAAACAGCAGACCCGTTTCTTTCTAGAAAAAAGGCGTAACCTGAAAAAAAGCGGAGTGTGAGGAAATGGAACTGCTGCGTCGTTCACAAGAAACATGGAAGTTCTATCAGAAGCTCAACACATCCCGCAATGGCTTCGGGCCACGAACTGAAATATGCAAGGTAAAAAGGGGAGCCTGCTGATGTGATGTGATTGAAAGGTAGAAGCAGCACTCCGATGAGCACCTGAATGGTGCGGAGAGCGTAGACATTGGAGGACCAAGGCAGCGCAGCGAGGAATGTTACTACGTCAGTACAGCAGGGAGCACCAACGAGCCTACTCCCACCTTGAGGGAAGTTCAGGATGCTATCCAGCAACTTGAAAACAATAAGTATGGTAGGGTGGCTGTACCAATTATGGTACTACTTAAGGACAACTATTTGTACAAAAATAACGAGAAGACCAACAAATGTCACCAATATGTTAAAAGATAGTTTAGTTTCCATACTTTACATGAAAAATATAAAAATGGAGCCAAAACTTCTTTTAGTATTTATTACAGCGTGTGCCAATGATAGGAACCCTGTACCAGTTATGGCTACATTTTTTAACTTCGGTTCCTTTTCGCACTATTTGCATGCATTTCTTATGGGATTAGCCATAATTGGTATACTATGGCGAAAAAGGGTGCAAGGAAGCCAAAATTTTAAGGAAAATGATTTATTTCTACCATAATTTGAGCAAAATGTGGACTTTAAATGAGTGCAACCATCTTTTGTGAGCGTGATCTGTTGTTCACATTGTTTTTTATTGTTGATATATATCGTTAAAGGGTGAAAATCAACTATGGCGAATAATTGGTACTATAGCCATAATTGGTACTTGGTATACTTTACTTACCCTATCGGAACTCAACCTATTAAAATTGGTCCGGAAAAATTCACTACCTGTCTGCACCGACTAATAGTCCGGATCTGGGAAACTGAACAGTTACCGGAGAAGTGGAAGGAAGGGTTTATTTGCCCATATACATGAATGGTGTCAAGTTGGAATGTGAGAACCTCCAAGCATTCATAATTCTGAATATCGCCTACAAAGTGCTATCCCACACAGGCTTGTCCGCACTGAGCGCATAAAAATTCTGCTCTTTCGATTTATGCCATCAAACACAACATGAATAAGAAATCTTTTCATCTTATCAGATAGAAGGATGTTGAAATATTGTAAATGTCATTTCAAACTGTCAAAAAACCGCACCGCAGCGCCGCACGGGCCGTTAAAAGTGAAATTCACTAGAGTGTTTTCACCCGGGTGAAAATCTCTTTGCGCGCTCCGTGTGGCTCTGCGGTGCGGTTTTTTGACAGTTTGAAATGACATTTACAATATTTCAACATCATTCTATCTGATAAAATGAAAAGATTTATAATTTATGATGTGCTTGATGGTGTAAATCCAAAGAGCAGAATTTTCATGCGCTCAGTGCGGACAAGCCTGATCCCACAGCCATATAAGTGCCATATTCTATCCCACACCTTCTTCCGTCATCTTTCACCTAAAGTACTTGAGTTTGTGGGAAGTTATCAAGCCGACTTCGTTGACGGCCGTTCGACATCGGACCAGGTCGTCACCATGCGGCAAATCCTTCAAAAGTGCTGCAAAAATCAGGTCCCAACGAACCATCTGTTCATCAACTTCATGGCGGGCGTACGACAGTGTCAACTGCACAGAGCTATGGAAAATCATGGACGATAACGGCTTCTCCGAGTAGCTCACTAGACTGAATAAAGCGACGATGGATGGTGTTAAAAACTGCGTGAGCGTTTCGGGTGATCTGTCCAGTTCGTTCGAATTCCGTCGGGGACTACGACAAGGTGTTGGACTCGGTGTCAGGCCATTCGGCCGAAGGTCATTAGGCCGAATGGTCATTAGGCCGAAACAACCCATGCGACATAAGTTTGTCTCAACTTGAAAATAATGGGATTAACATCGTACACCACGAGTTTAGAGATTTTCAAGCCTTGTATTGCGATTTTCGAACGGTAACTTCGAGTCGGTAAACACTGCAACTCTTCTTGAAGCTCTATCATCAAACAGTTTCGACTTTGGGTTAGTAATAATTGATTATTCACGAGTTGAAAAATACGCAACAAATTCAGCTTCCGTTTCGAGATCATGTCATTATCTGTCACCAGTAGGGATAAAGACTAATCGTCGCACCTTCTTTGTTGCTTGTTTTGTGCCTCTTTTGTCTGACAATTCTCTTCACTGATCATTGCTAAAATAGTTTTTGGCGCTGAAACTGCTGATATTCAATTCATAAAGTTTTCCTTCTTTAAAACATAGGCTATTCTTTCTAGTTTCATTGTTTTTTTTTTTTTTTATTTTTATTTTTTTTTTTATTTTTTTTATTTTTTTTTTTTTTTAACTAGTTTTTGGCAAAAATTGTTGGAAAAGGTAAAAACAACGGCTAACTTTCAATTCGTCCTGATGACCATTCGGCCTAATGACCATTCGGCCTAATGACCATTCGGCCAAATGACCTTCGGCCTAATGGCCTTCGGCCTAATGACTTTCGGCCTAATGACCCAGCATCGTTGGACTCTCATGCCTGCTGTTAAATATTACCCTGGAAGGTGTTATGCGACGAGCCAGGCTCAAGAGCCAGGCACGATTTTCAGGAAATCCGGCCATTTGTCTGTTTTGCGGATTACATGGATGTTATTGCTAGAACATTTAGAACGGTCACAGAACTGTACATTAAAACGTGAAGCAGCAAAGGTCTAACTGGTGGTGAACGCGTCAAAAATGAGGTAGGAGAAAGTGGAGTAAGATGCTATTTTCCAAAGCTTCATCGTTTTCAATGGTAAATATGTTGGGCTTTCAAAGTGGTAACAGCAACTAGACAATATTTGCTCGATACTTCAGCAAAAATAATCACTAAACTATAGCATTTTCATCGATTTTCAGCGGTTTGTAAAACGGAAGTGGTGCAAAAAGGCCATCTGCCATGGGGTAAGATGCCAAACATTAAAAAATTACGTCCATTAGTTTTTGGGCATTTCCGACTACCTTTCCCCCCTCTGTCTCGCTTTTTTTTTTCATATAATCAATACTTGAGGTGTTACCTCCCTTCCCGGCTAAACGATGGTCGTAATATTTGAATGACTCCTAACATGGATAGCGTAGACATCAACAACCATTCGTCTCCATGTGTGCCTCAATCTCCTTGGAAACACATGGCTGGCAATAAAATCATCAGAAAACCTTAATTGCAAGCACGAAAAACCGGAAGTTGCCTATTATCATTGGGAGTTCAAAAGATTTTCCGTGGTTTTAGGGGCTTTGTTTCTAGAAGAATGTTTTATGCAAACATATCTTAACACCATTCACCTATAGTCATGATCAAGTCCCATTCAGGAATGATTTTATGAGTTGGGCCATTTTACCCCATCTTGGCATTTTGGGCTTTGTTCCCCTACATGCTGGCAGGAGGAACCATGAACGACAGGGCAAGCCTTATCAGCAGTCTCACGATAGACTGGTAGGGGAGACTGGGGAGACTTGATCCCTTTTTCTTAATTTACCTGAAACTTTAAGAAAAAAACACAAAACTAGATCCGATTTCCGTACAAAATGGCAGGTAAACATCTATTGCAAGTTAATACACAACAGAAGGCCTTTAAATTATTGTTAAAGTTTTCAAAACTGTGTTTTTATGGAGGCATGTCTTATGATGTATTTTTCAAAAATGGGTGACACTTGATCCCCCTTTAATCACATGGTTTATTTAAAGGGAAAATAATTCCAGAATCTTCCTATTCATTTTCTTTTCGAGCTTTCTTGTATTTTTGATGAATATGGAGTGTTTGAAAATGTAAGATTTCCTTACATTTTTAAGGATATGCCGTATTTTCAAAATGGAGAGACTTGATCACCCTTTTCTTGGTTTGTACTAAAGTTATAATTATCTGACACATTTTATCGTTGAATGGACTAGAATTCCAAGTAAATAGAGGCTTCCGAATAGAATTTTATTTTTCACATGTATAATGTGTGTGTAATCCTCGAGGGATCAAGTCTCCCCATGTCACTGTTGTGTATACTAAGCTGAATTAATTGAAATATGTTTACAACAACCTCATTTTAATAAATAAGTTTGAAAGAACTTTATTTAAACTATGTGCTGTGAAATTTTGACACGATTTGGTTCAGTTTTCACAAAGTTATAGAGATTTTTCGGAATCGCCTAAAAGATTTCTGAAGGACTGAAAACAAACCATCAGCCGTTAAAAAATAATGCAATGTACAATCGAAATCACTTGTAGCCAAAACAAAGTCGTTTGTCCAGGAGTAGTTTTGGAAAAATTATGCTAGAAGAAAAATGTTTTTGATTCCGAGCAAATATGGGGGGAACAAGTCTCCCCAGGGATCAAGTCTCCTCAGCAGCGCTGTTATTGGTCGTGAGCTTCCCATGACGATGAACAAGTAGGCTCTTTCATCGTCACAAGACAAAACGAGCATTCGCGCACTTCGTCATGTCATTTTGCAATGATCAAGCGTCATGACGGAAATTTTCAAATTGTTTTGAAATTAAAATTTTCACCTGGTCCAAGCAAATTTAGGCTAGCCGTTGCATTTAACAGATAGAGAGGGCATACATTCATGCTTTAAAGGATTTAAACAACGACAAAATTCATGAATGTTGTAGTAATTGCCTTGTTTACAACCATGTCACGCTCCATCGTGACCGAAAAATGAGCGAATATTGTTAGACTCTCTTGGTCATTGTCTCCCGATTCGATGACATTGAGAGAGGCACTTCTGTAAAATTCGCGTGGCGACCCGTGTTGACGCTGACGCTTTCCAAGCCTGCTCCTCAGTCTCCCCTACTCTTGCATATGAATGTCGGGTTGCACAAGTTACTTTATGCATCAGTAAACCTCACGAAAAGATTTTGAATCGTAACCAGATACGAACCTAGACATCATCAGTAGCTTTTGCCCTAACGCCCTAAGGGGCCGTCCATATACCACGTGGAAAAATTATAGGGGGGAGGGGGTCTGAGAAAAGTCCACGCTTGTCCACGCAGAGGGGGGTGGGGGTCTGTCAAATGTCCACGTGGACAATATTGATTTAAGAAAAAAAGATTTACCAAAAAATGTCGTATTGATGTAATTCTCCTTTATGACAGTTCTCTGTTATAAAATTTTTAATAAATCACTTGTTTTTAGTTGGGGACGGCTACTCAAAGGATAGAATCATAGCATTGCATTCCAATAATTGGTCAATATATTATTTTGAAATTTATGCAGCATTTTTTTTTTGGAAAAAAAATATCTGAGTTTCGAACTGTCTAGTTAAAACTACTAAACAAAATCCTGAAGTTTGAAATTGAAGCGTAGATCGTAACAGGGATGGAATTCCTATCAGAATTTAATTTCAATTCTGTTTGGATTTCTATTAAAATAAATGACTAAATAATAAATAATACATAAATTTTCGAAAACAACTTCAATGTTATGAAATACATATCCGTAGAAACTTTTAAGTAAAGAAAATTTGCAGGTAATTTCTGTTAAACTATCAAATAAAGAAATACAATCTTTGATAATGATGATTAACCTGGGCTTGTTAGGGGAATATCTGTAAATAAAAGAAAATCGCGTTAAGTACTGTTCCTTTGAATTCCACTAAGAATTTGCATCCTTTGACAGATACGTATTTCGACCTCAACTGTAAGGTCGTCTTCAGTGTCTTGTACTTGACTCGACTCGAGTCAAGTACAAGACACTGAAGACGACCTTACAGTTGAGGTCGAAATACGTATCTGTCAAAGGATGCAAATTCTTAGTGGAATTCAAAGGAACAGTACTTAACGCGATTTTCTTTTATTTAATCTTTGATAGTTTTCGCAATATCTAAAACATGAAAGTCATCTGAAAATTGAGACAATCATGGGTTGAAAAATATTTAGACAGCCATGGTTACCAGATAACTTATAATACAAAAATATTCGTAATATATAAATTTAAGAAATATATTTAATTTAATGTATTCTTGAAAAAAAAACTTTAAAAAAATAAAATTCTAAATTTTTCAATAAAAACAATCGATTTTTTTTCTGATGTCCACGTGGACATCAGGGGAGGGGGGTAGGGGTCAGTGAAATGTCCACGCTTGTCCACGGGGAGGGGGGAGGGGGTAAAAAATCACGATTTTTCTGTCCACGTGGTATATGGACGGACCCACCATATATGGGCTTTAACCTTTTCTTTCACTAGGCTAACGCAGACCCCTGGTCGACCAATAGCACATTTTTAAACAGAGCTGATGTTTCATTGCAATAGTGCAGTGCGGCTGTTCAAATGACTGCAAATACTACAACCGTAGTACCTTTTCAGCTCAGAGCCAAAGGCCACATAACCGGTGACAGACGAAAGCAAAACTGAAAATTATCGATTTTTCCTATAGCCTGGCAAAATATGCTCGTCCCAGACCCTGGCCAACTTCACGACAACGTCGTCGTCGTCGTTGTATCGGTTGTCGTCCTCGTAGTCATAGTCGACATCGTTTATCGATTTTCCCCACCGCTGGCGCTGCTGACTGCTGCACGCTTTTCCATCTCGTGACTGTGTGCAGAATGTCCTGGTTTTTCACGTTGGTGGTAGTAGTGGAACATCCGTGCGATGATGGTTGGCTACCTAGAAATTGGGTTGGGTAGAACTGGAGCGGTCTCGCCTCCGAGCGTCTTTGTGAACCTGTTTGTGCGAATCGACAGACTTTAGTAGTGTATCGCGTGCTGGTCGGAATTCCTAGAAAAGGACACGAATGCTCGTTCAAGGCGGCGGCGTATATTATGTATCCCTTCAACATATTTCATAATAGAATATATTTCTGTAGGTGATCATAAACGATGCTTTTCTATGATTGTATGGGTGCAAAATATACGATGAAACGTTCTATGCGGAAATTGGATATGAATCAACGGAAAAAATAAGGAAGTTTATGATTCGGGAAGCTGCTTTTCCTTTCCAGCTTAGTACATAGAAGTTCTGATCTATCTATATGGTCACGTTTTCCGCATATAAATCGTACTGCTTTTTCCCACGATAATAACTTAACAACTCGGAAAACAGATAGAATGATAGACGGTACTTGGGTGAGATACATTCAATGAATTACCTGTTCTGCCACGTGCCATATTCTGCTGCTTTTATAGTTTATTACTAACGTTAATGTGTATTTCGTGCTTATCGGCCATATTAGAATATTTACAGCATCTCACCTGATAACAGGTGCAGAGCTATGGAGAATCATGGACGAAAACGGCTTTCCTGGGAAGCTCACTAGACTGATTAAAGCAACGATGGACGGTGTGCAAAACTGCGTAAGGGTTTCGGATGAACTATCGAGTTCATTCGAATCTCGCCGGGGACTGCGACAAGGTGATGGCCTCTCATGCCTACTATTCAACATCGCTCTGGAAGGTATGATGCGACGAGCCGGGCTCAACGGCCGGGGAACGATTTTCACAAAATTCGGTCAATTTGTGTGCTTTGCGGACGACATGGACATTAATGCCAGAACATTTGGAACGGTGGCAGAGCTGTACACGTACACCCGCCTGAAACGCGAAGCAGCAAAGGTCGGACTGGTGGTGAATGCCTCAAAAACAAAGTACATGCTGGTAGGCGGAACCGAACACGACCGGATCCGTCTGGGTAGTAATGTTACGATGGACGGGGATACTTTCGAGGTGGTGGAGGAATTCGTCTACCTCGGATCCTTACTGACGGCTGACAACAACGTGAGCCGTGAAATTCGGAGGCGCATCACCAGTGGAAGTCGGGTCTACTACGGGCTCTAGAAGAAGCTACGGTCGAAAAAGATTCACCCACGCACCAAATGCACCATGTACAAAACCCTAATAAGACCGGTGGTCCTCTACAGGCACGAGACATGGACCATGCTCGAGGAGGACCTGCAAGCACTCGAAGTTTTCAAACGACGCGTGCGAAGGACGATCTTCGGCGGTGTGCAGGAGAACGGTGTGTGGCGGAGAAGGGTGAACCACAAGATCGCTGCACTTTACGGCAAACCCAACATCCAGAAGGTGGCCAAAGGCGGAAGGATACGATGAGCAGGGCATGTTGCAAGAATGCCGGACAACAACCCTGCAAAGTTGGTTTGGGACTGATTCGGTTGGCACAGAAAGGCGTGGAGCGCAGAGAGCATGATGGGCGAACGAGGTGGAGTGTGACTTAGCGAGCATCGGTCGTGACCGAGGATGGAGAACGGCAGCCACGAACCGTGTACATATTATGGAGAAATATTGCTGATTCAGTTTCATCTTGAATTCTATGTAATACTAAATAAATCAAATGAATGAATCATTTAAAATTTGTTCGACCCAATTTCCAGCGACACTGCCGTACGTTTAAATATATATTTTTTTAAATATCGCATCTTTAGGTTAAGTTTACATACATATAAATATTTTTTGTGAAAATTTAACCTAAATCATGTTCAAAGTTTCCTTGACTTATTATCTTCTTATTATCTTTTGAATGAGACCTAGGATTTTGAAATCTTACGCAAATTGTCAGATATATGGGCCTAAAACTGACGTTTTATTGAAGGAGTGTCCCCGAACTTTTGATCGGGAATGTTTGTGTTTATATATTGAAACAGAGAATTATGACATTGTTCTATGAAAAGCATTAAAAAGAATGTAATCATTAAACTTTGAGGTGAAACATCAAGAAATCCCATTACAACATAGCATACACACCTTAGAGGCATACATCGGACGAACGAAGCATCGAACCAAGCCGTACTTGTTTATCCAGGCTTTGCTCATTTGCAAGAAAGAGGCAGCTTTTCAAGTCGAGCGCAACTGTTTACGAACTTTCAAGATTGGAGCTCATGAAAACGTAGGGATCCAAGTCGGCCATTGTTGCAGCCCTTTATGTATTCTCTGATGTTTCTCCTTAAAATGAACACTTAGGACCAAAACATTAACTTTTCTTATGCAGGAGAAAAAAAATTGTTAGACCGAGAAGTTGTGGTAGGCTAATTCTTTGGAGCCGTAGGGGACATATATAACTTCGGCGATGAAACCGAGCATAAGAAACGTGTTCGAGGCCAATGAGGTTGCGGCAGCAGAGGCAAAACAATGCGGCTCCAAAGGATTCGAGTAGCTTGTAGAATGTAGACTGTGAAAAGAAAACTTAAATGTATTTCAAAATCAGCAAAATAGGTCAGTATCGTGTACTAGATTTGAGTAATTATTAGAATATTTAATACTCTGTTCAGCCTTACGACCAATAAGAAACTCATGCTGACTTTTGAAAATTCTAATGGATGTACTCCTGCAACGTTTTGAAAAATGTTCATACAATGGAAATCCGTTCTAGTTTTTGAAAGCAGTGAAAATTTCCTTTTCTTGTAGAAACGCTGAATATGTT
This sequence comes from Aedes albopictus, assembly GCF_035046485.1. Taxonomy (NCBI): domain Eukaryota; kingdom Metazoa; phylum Arthropoda; class Insecta; order Diptera; family Culicidae; genus Aedes; species Aedes albopictus. The sequence continues at coordinate 131,591,739 of NC_085138.1, forward strand.
AGCATGTAAAATAATGTAAAGAAAATAAATAAGAACCATGCACTATTTAATACCGTGATTTCGGCATATATACCACTATCTACGAGTTTGTTCAAACAATAAGACGACGAAGAAAAGCAATTCCTGTGTAATAGATAAGCCCACAAAGATAACCAACAATAGACGACGTGACGTTGAACTGGTACCTACTTCTTCACCGTCAACGAAAAGACGGCACCACTATCGTGGTTTATTCCATAATGATAACACATACCTTATTGCTGATAACGTGGCATACGTCGAAGTCCACCCGACTGATAAAGTAGCTCTGTCCGGTTTTTTGGGGCCGTTTTTAATCAAAGTTGAATTACGTTTGATTTGAATGATGCCTTCTAGAATAGACTCTGGTAAAATGATTATAATTGCAACAAAAACTGGTCTCTGAGTAATTGAGGTGACTTTTCTTGTCAATTTAGTATTGATTTTGACTCCTGAGGGGGTTGTCGTGGTAGTCGAGTTATATTAAAATTCATATTCACTTACTTTGATACGGTCAGGGCCTTTTGGTCATTTGTTTCGTTATTTCAAGCTCGAACGACATTCCCAAGAAAAACATTTTAGAGGAGGTTCCTAGAATCATCATAAAACTTATTTGAAATATATTAGGTTTTATGACGGTTATCAACACCTACAAGACCTACAAGACTAATTGATCATGAAAATGTTGCAAAATACACTTTGTGTTTTGGACGTCGATTTACTTTAGGGGCCGTTCATAAAAAAACGTGGACTTTTTGAGGGAGGGGGGTCTGGCCAAAGTCTACGCTCCATACAAATTTTAAAATTTTTGTATGGACGAAAGTCTACGAGGGAAGAGGGGGGTCTGAGATGGCCAAAATTTGGTTTACGTGGTTTATAAACAGCCCCTTATGTAGAGTTTGCAACATATGCCCCGTATTTAAACGAGACAAATCTGGTCAGCATAGTTAACCCTGAAAACCCAGATTTTGACTTTTTAAGTGAAGTGGAGTTGGAATTTTTGAAAATGTTAATGCATAATCTGACCAAATGTTTGATTCTCTGCTTGCCTTCTTATTCTTCTTCTTTATGGCTCTATGTCCCAACTGGGACTTGGCCTGCCTCGCTTCAACTTAGTGTTCTTTGAGCACTTCCACAGTTATTAAATGAAGGGCTTTCTTTGCCTGCCATTGCATGGAATTGTATATTGTGAGGCAAGCACAATGATACACTATGCCCAGGAAGTCGGGAAAATTTTCCTGACCGGAACGGGAATCGAACCCGTCGTCAGCCTTAACCACTAGGCTAACTAGAGACCCCTGCTTGCCATCACACATTCCCATTTGCTCAAAATCAAAATATTAGGTATCATTGAGGCTTTATAAGAAAATTATTATCACGGAAACCTACTGTATGATGAAAAGGTTTATTCAAGTTTCTAGCTAAATTCGGAAACGATTAATGATCAGAAAATACCAAATCAGAAAATTAAAAACTAAAAACAAAGTTACAATATCTGAATAACTTCTAACAAGTTTTGGAGTTTCGCTTCTTTTTATTATTTCAATTTCGATAGGCAAGCTCTATAACCAAAAGCAGTTCAACAAACATTGATTATGGTATGGTTCATGGAAAACATTTGAGAAACGCTGATGATAATCACATGTTCTTTAGCTGAGTTCGTTAAAAAACGTTCAACCACTCTGTTTGATTACAGTGAATCTTGCTAGCGCATGGTCATCCTTATCACCCCCCAACCAACCGGCCAATCAACCACCCAGACCCAGCTAGCCAGACCATGATAACGCTGTTTACCTAATTACGGGCGTTGATAAGCACCGAATGTGTGTTATTGTGTACTCTCGCTCGGTTATATAAAATTCGTTTCACAAATGCTTTCTCCACATGCACCACAACTGACAGCTGAGATAAGATAAGGCAGTGCGTTACGTGAAATAAATAATTCCGGCTGCATCTTGCCGTGCGGTTATCTTGCGGCCAAGGATTATCAGGTTCGACCATAAGGTGAATCAATGTAGAAACATTCAGCTTTTATGGACTGGACGAAGCTTTTCTAGTGAAGGGTGACCCATTCTTTTATAGAGTTGAAAGTCGATGGAAATAGAATAACATTCTTTAAAATTTAAGTAAAGTCATTTTGTTTTCTTTGCCTAAAACTTTGAAGCTTAGTTTGGCTGCTGAATTAGTAAAGCAATGATTATTACCTCTGCAAAGTACATATGTATGTACTTTAGTGACTCCATTTAGGGACAAACGTATTGAAACTCCGCTTCAACAGTGCATCTCAACTTCAGACGCACAAATCTCAAGAACAACAGTGCATTTTATATTTCTGTTCTTGCTCAATTGTAATAAGCTTTTTTTACGAAGAGATTTGAACTTTCGAAATCGTGAGTAGGTACCAAAGCCGGCCATTGTGACGACCATTTTCATGGGACATATGTATCATTTTTCCGGAATTATAAATCAATAATTTCCATCTAATTCATAACTATAATTTTCAAGAATGGTTTCGTTCGAACTTCAAGCTATTTTTAATCAAGCAAGGCAAAACCTTCAAAAGAAGTACCAACATAATCAACTTGATTCTTATGGAACGGACAAAACTCTAATCTCACTGCAAACCTTTCCCTCATCAATGGCTTCTGCCTGCCGATTGGATTAGTGAATCCTCACGTAGATATCGCATTGCTATCACGTTCCGTCAGCGTTACACGATAACAGTACGTGACGAGAAAAAATGTTTGCGTCTTTCCGACCGGTCATTTCACGCAATTCCAACCATCATCGCCGTAGTCGTCGTCATCATCATCCGCACAACGATCTGTTTGAACAAATTTTGATTTTATTATTCCAATCAGCTTTCCGGCAGCAGCAACTTCAGCCGTATTACACTCCCAGATAGGTATACATTCGTCATAGTTCGTTCAACGCGTTCGCAACCGTTCGTCGATTGCCGCGTTGACTGAAGAGTTGCAAAGTTGTTGTGATCATCATTTTGATGATCCGGGGGGCATCGCGAAGCAAGCATGCCAGAATCGACTGACCAGACCACCACACGACCGGACCGGACGGAAGGCACCAAATCGTGTGATTAATATTCTGCCCGCAACTTTTCGACTGAAATAATAAATCCTATTTGGAATACAATTTTCACTCGTCCCGTTCATTGCTGCCCATTGGGTATTCCGGCCAAAGCCCTGGATGAATTTGGATGTGGAAGCCATTTGGTTGGCAAGCACGTTGCAATTTAATGATATACAACATGCGAGAGATTTTGGTGTTTTCATCCGAATTTCAGCGGATTTTGTCCAAGTATTTGAAACTGTGCAGGTGATATGGTGCATACCTCATACGGACTCTGAACTACTAACTTAGTGCATTGTTGATTGCAGAATTTTGTGTTTTTTTTTTTGTTTAGAGAGACTTTACCGTACTCGGCATTCGTCTCTTAGTAATTTTGTGTTTTATTTTTATTTTTGAAAGATTCCAAAACAGTCTCGAATATTGAACAAAAAAATCTAAATCGTAAGTGAACTATGGAAAATTAAAAAGAAATTCTCACAGAATATTCAGATACATACGCGCCAACTTCTGTAGAAGCTGGGACAGAGGGGTCTCTAAAATCAATACTTCCATACCCAAGTAACAATTTCAATTCCTTTTAGATTTGATTATTTTTATGGAAGCTTTATCACAGCATGACCAATTCATGGAACATTTGTAGTTGTTTTTATCAAGAGAAAACAATCTTCGTTCGTTTGCGGTTTTTAAGTTGTCTTCAAGTTAATTTTGAAATTCGCGCATAAAACAACTGAATTTACAAGAGCATTAAATCTTATAATAAGTTTTAAGGCGTATTTGAAGTTATTTTCAACACATAACATCAACATATTTTATTAAAAGTTTATTCAAGTGCATTTCATCTGACTAATCCTCCTTTAAAAACTTCTTGAAGCCTTCTATTCTTGAGGTAGAGCCATTACTCTGGAACAAGAACTATGGGAAATAATAATAAGACAACGAACTATTTTTCAATCCATATAATGAATGTAACAAATTCGTTGAAAATCCGCGTTTCCATGCAAATATAAACACATAAACATGTTTGCTCACTGATAATTTAGCCATTCTTGTGCTAAAAAGTAATCTTGTCAACGAAATAATGATTTTACGGCCAATCAAAAATGCGAGTAGTTGGCTGCTGTCGTCCTGCCTTCAACCAGTTCCTCACACAGGCCACAGCTGTGCGAATCGAAAATGAAATGGGTACTTACTGTGACTCTGCTCAAGCTGATGCCAAATAGTGTAATTTTAGTAAGTTGCACTTCATTATTAATTGCAAAAATACAGGGAAACAAAATAGAATTGGCAAATATTGACGCGAAATGTACAGAGACAACTTTCTAGCATCGAAAACGTAAACAAACAATTGTCAAAGGCTGTTACTCTTGAATAAAACGAAAAAGTTTCATTTAAGACGAACAAATCTGCCTTAAGATCATAACTAGTCAAAACAATCTTCAATAAAGGCTGTAGCTTTCATGCAAGGTGACTTGGTTCCATCATTGTTTTGAGGGGCTTTGGATTAAAAGTAATAACAATTGATGGCGGCTGCATGAGTTTTGTTCGCATGGAACGGCAGCCATGTTTAGATAGAATTGAAAAAGTGGCGTAGCCTTTTGTTTTTATAGGAAATTTATATCTTCGTATATTAATGATTGATATTATTTTTGGGGCGCTTTGTTATTTTCGTATGTTTTGGGCGGCATATCAACGAAAAAGTGGGTATGGCACGGACAATTTTGATTCCCTGTCATCAATGATCTGTCAGGCAATTTTAATGCTTTAGTCATTTCAATTTGATTAAAATTAATTCGCAGTTCAATTAACATTTAATCCATGAAACAAAACTTGTTTGCATCTGCATAATGCTTAGGTAAAAGATTTCATTTATTATGCACTATTGACACTTTTGAGAAGGACAGCTAAAAGATCAACATGCCTCAAGCTATTCTTGTTAAAGTTTCATGAAGTTCTTATAATCAATCATCAGTGCAAGTACATAAATACAACTAGTTTCAAAGCAGTCTTCAAAAGCTGCTTTGAAGATCTCCTGAAGAGTGGGCCAGATTAGTCTTATGGATGTTTTATGCCTAATTTATCTCAGATTTGCAGAACAAAGAGCTTTATTGCTAAGTTTTATTATTCTATCTTAGAAATTACTTCAGGATTGTCACAAAAGTATAATTGTTACTTGGGATAGCTTCGCAATGGTGCAATGTGACGCGTTTTACAATAATGGCATCACTTCCAGTGTATAGAAGTCACCCAGCAGATAGAGTTTTCCCTGGAGTTGCGCCACATGCGAATCAGCGAAAGGCGTTCTGGAAACCAGCTCTACTGTAGCTTTTCTTCGAGGAAGGGGTAGTCCTTCCAGAACGTACCTCAATTGGCTCTCTGTTACGTCACAGCATCAGCTTGAACACCAGCAGCAACACCAACAGCAGCACTAGTGGCCTGAGATTACAGTTACACAACAAGCCCTCTCGCTTGCAGCGTATAGGTTGAATCAAACCCAAATGAAAGATCAAATTCCGTTCGTCACTTCGTTTTAGAGGGTTGTATTTCCGTCCCGAAACGTAGCCAAACCTTCTTCAGAGTCTTCAAGTCACTCCTCGCAAGCTCTCGCTAGACTCCAAATGCTTGAGGATATAAGGAACGTCGAGCGGCGTGCAGCAGAGTGACAACGAGCATTGGCAAGCAAGCCATGAGCGACAACAACGGTTTATCTAAGAGCAGTTCCATTAACAGAACCCACAACTAAATCACAGCCACAAAAGCACACAGCACTGAGCTATGAGCAGCTCAAATCGTTAAATCAATCCGACTATGCACGCTGGCAAGATGCAAGTTTGGAACTCAGCAGTTGCACGGATTAACAGCACTCGCTTGTCTGAGGTGATACCCCCAGATCTAGAGTCCTTGTTGAGTTTTCCCGTTGATCCACCGGTGCTAAATTGCTAAACGATGGAGTACAGCGGCTCTGTCTCTCGAGTCGACGAGTCATGCTCCATTACCGACACAGTACAGCAGGTCCCAAATTCCAAGCCTTTACGGCGAGTTTCGATGGCACAACTTCCTCATTCTGACGAATGCGGAGTTGCTGCATCGATTGCTTCCCAAAACAAGATAGCGGATGCAGTGCGTCGCTTCACACATAATGCTTCACTACTTCCAAATTACCAGCATTTTTTTCCAAACTCTAATGAATCAGCGGATCATCAACAGAACCATCCCCATTAATCTTCAATACGAGACTGTCAAATCTACGACCAAGAAGATGAAGAAGTTTATTCATATCTGATCTCTCAGAAGCAGTAATCGCTCTATGATCAATATTTTTGAATATTGACCATAGTTGATGATGTCTTCCAACATTCTGCGATAAGTTTGACGCACACTTTTAGTTACAAACCACCAGACGGAAATCTTAATATGTACTGCGAGGTGTTAGATGCTGGGATAGGAACATTTTGTTGGAAGGAGATTCTCTGCCCTTGAAGTGGATTGCGCATTTGTTAAAGTACATATGGCCCCACGCCCTTTTGGCCCTTCATACAACAAAATTGGGAATATACTGACTGTCCAACATTTTGATCTGGCTATTAAGAGGAACCGTACGACATGGCAAGTCCTGCACTGGTGGTGGCTTTACATCACATCACATCACATCACATCATCATCTGATCTCTCAGAAGCAGTTGGCAACCCAATAAGCCACTTCGAAAGATCTAAGTACCGGTGTGTTCTGGAGACCCGGAGAAGTGGCCTTTGTTTATAACCACTTCAAAAAGCCCCTCTGTTATGTGTAGGTTTACCAATGATGAAAACATCGGAACATGGTTTCGATTGAAATTGGTGTGCTAAGAGTATGATTCGGCTTGGACAGTTAACAAACTTGCATCGATTACTTCAAAATCTTTGCTGAAGTTTTGGTCCGGAGAACAGACCTTCTGCAGGGCTCAATTTTTAAACGGCAGCCATTTAAACGCCCCATAGTAAATTAAAAAGGTTCCATAAATAATTCGAAAATTGCCAATAAAAAAATAGGGATGGAAGCAAAAATAAACTATGAAAGTTCCATAAACAAATTGAAAAGCGCATAAATAAATCAATACTTCCCATAAATAATTGATTTTCGAGAAAGAAAAAAATCCAGAATTTCCACAAATAAATCAACAATTGCAATAAAAAACTATATTCTTTCCAACAAAAAATTTCGAACATACTACGTCATAGAACTATTATGATAGAAAGACTGAAACTATGTGTGCGATTCAACAGACAATCGATTGCTGTCCGAACTCGCTAACGCTCGTCGGACTTTAAAAAGGGATAACACCTCTGCTCGCATTATACCGGGCAAATTCTTGGATCTGTGGATTGCCTAGAATCGGATCTCGGATTTCGGAAACTTCTGCGGCCTTCTGCCGCCTCAGCTCCTCAATCCTCTATGCGGCTTCGCCGCATAGCTCGGCCGAAACTTTTACTTTACTCATTGCTTCGTATTTATTGCTTAATTTTCAATTGCTTTTTTGATGTTTTTCAATTGGGAATTTTTAAATTATTTATGGTAAAATCAATTTTATTTATGGAAAATTTAAACTTTTTTGGTGGAAAAAATGTAGACATTTATTAACCCTAAAAGGGGTACCTTCATGGCCTCAGTTTCGTCACCTCACTGAGTGTGTTCCATCAAAGACGAGCTCTGAAAGGCGCCTGGGGTCCAATGGACCCCAGGTATCCCTTTTAGGGTTAATGATGATTAACCTGGGCTTTTTAGGAGAATATCTGTAAGTAAAAAGAAAATCGTGTTAAGTACTGTTCCTTTAAAAAGAAAGACACGGACACGTTTAATGCTTCTAGTGAGCTATTTGCTCTTTGAAGGTAGCACGACACTAGACAACGGACTAGCATGTATCGCCCAGTGGTACAGCCGAAAACTTTTCCTGACAGCTGCGGCGGGAATCGAACCCGTGCTCCTTAGCACGATGCGACTAAAAGCCTGGTGACCTGGCACTTCGTGGCACGACCACGAAGCCACACGAACATACTCCTTTGAATTCCAACACGAATTTGCATCCTTTGACAGATACGTATTTCGACCTCAACTGTAAGGTCGTCTTCAGTGTCTGGTGCTTGGCTCGACGATTTTCTTTTTACTTATTTATTGATAATTATTCGTGGAAATTCCGATATTTTTATTGCTCTAAAATCAATTATTTATGGGAAATTTCGATTTATTTATGCATTTTTTGATTTGTTTGTGGAAATTTTATTGTTTATTATTGCTCCCACCCTTACTTCTTTATTGGCAATTTCTGATTTTGCCATGGAAAATGCTCACTTTTTTATGAGTCGTTTATACTTTAGCCATTTATAAAACAACAAGATAAAATATTGAGGGTTTTGCACAAAAGTGCACGCGGCCTATCGATCCCGAAAGGTACAGCCGCGGTTTTCACTCTCTGTTTACTTCATCCTTATGGGAAATAACATTGCGGCGTTTCCTACGGTGTGGCTGTTCCTTTCGAAAACGATAGACCGCGTGAACTTTTGTGCAAAGCTCCTTTTTGAAACATTTCAACGACCACGCGGTGTTCTCGTTTCAAGAAATCTGACAATATTTTGATTTGCTAATTTGATGTTGCAGGGGATTTAATGACTATACATGTGCTTTGCACTATTTGTTACGCGAGGTTCCTGCGCCATACTAGGAAGCTCGCGTGTCAAGCAGTGTCAAGCACAATTTTAGTCATTAAATCCCCTGTTTCACTTTTTGCTTTTTCCGCCGAACAATGCAACGCGACCGAGATCCTCAACGCAACTACCCCAGACACGCGTCACTTTCCACTTTTTTCGCCGAACAATGCAACCCGATCGAGATCCCCATCGCAACTCGCAACCGTAGACGCATGTGGATTGGAAGAATAACTCTACATCATGGCATTCATCCACTAACTTGTGAACAAGCTGCCCCTATCAGTCAACTTGAATTGGGCGCAGTATCGATTATCGCTACCGACGGTCAATTTGTCGTTGCAGCTGGCTGGCTGGCTATAATATTCTTTATAGCAAATACTGTTACCGCATTCACCATTCCGAACATCACTACCGAATTTTATCTCGTGCATGGCGAATCAGGATCAGCAAAAAAAACCTCATTGCGAAGAAAAAAAGTGTACAGAGGGAGTTTGTAGTTCGATCGTCGAGTGTAGGGTAGTGGAGGTATTTTGGACCGGGCAGGTATTTTGGCCCACCTAGGGTGTTTTATCATATTTATCACATAATATCTACTAAATCTTGGTAATTTTTTATTGGAACACGAAATTTATTCAACTATGTGATGACCGTTATTTTTTATGTCTGTTAAATATGCTGTTCAGTATCAAAAATAGAGAAAATGTTTTCACTTTCAATGAAACGCACGGAAAAGCACCAAAAACAAAGAAGGTGACAAATTTGTAATTGTCTTCGAAAAGGTATTAAATTTTACCAATAAATATTTATTCCCTGTGAATGTAGTTAAGGCCTTGTAAGAACTCAAAATAAACTGTTCTTAACCTCGGTGGAGCGATAATATTTACTAAAATGGTGGTTTGAGGTATGGCCAAAATATGCTCAACATAATCAGATGTGGACATATTTTGGACCACCTGCCAGATCCATCTTTCCAGTTCCTTCTAAAGGGATAAAACATTCGTGCCAATGTAATATACTCTGAAATCAGATGAATAGAATAAGTTGGAACCTTCCGTGATCTGGGTTGTTATACTTTTATTTTACAATGAGATTGTTGTGGGTTCGATTTGTTCTAACAACTTTTCGCCAAGTTAAACATTTCGATTCGATTTGTGCCCTAACAACTTTTCGACCAGTTGAAATTTTCAAATGTTCAGTCATCCTGTTTAGAAAAGTAGTCCTTCTCGGCAATTGGTTGATGACTGAGACAATGTGTTATCTAATGTACCGTGATTTTGGGTGAAATTGATCAGAGGGGTGAAATTGATCGAAAGATGAGTTAACAAGTTTTATAGCCGATTGATTACAAATTTCTGTAAAAAAATCAATATTTTCTCAAACTGCATGTTCAGCAATGTTGAAAGATGCCTTCAAACTTTCCTTGCTGTAGTGGTATCGCAAATTAAAAAAAAAACATTCCAATGAATGTTTCTTGCTGTTAAATATTCGCTAAAACCGATTTCGTCATCAAAAGTTCTATAAAATTTCAATTTTATGCGTAAAAGTTATTTTTTTGTAATTGTGTTACATATTTCCTGAGAAAATTGCATACTTTCAGGCGTTTTCGTCAGATTTAATAATCTTTAAACTTATTTATTTATTTATTTATTTATTGATGACATCAATAGTCGTACTTGTTTTAAAGCATTGAGCTTGATCATATCGGTTACCATTTAAAAATAAGACGGCAAAAACTGTGAAAAGTGATCAATTTCACCCGAAATCACGGTATGGTTGACAAATAACGTATCATTCAAATTATTTTATTTTTGATGGCCTTTCCACTCATTACAATATGTGTGGAACGCCTTATATTTAGCAAAATCACTAGACTTTCACACTTCATATGAAGCGTTACGTAATCTATGCATTGTGATTACGTCATGCAATAGTTAATAAATACAATAAATACAATAAATACATTTTTATGAAACATCATAATACAATACGTCAAAACTAGCAATAGCAACAAAATTTCATCTTTTTTGCTGTTACGTAGTTTTTGAACGTTCCCTGCCCTAAAAAAATCTTTTCTATTCATTTCATTTTTTGTAAACTTCACGTAGTTTTAACTATGTTTAAATTTTTGCTGAGGTGGCTTTCATTTCATCAATCAATTGAAGTTTAATTTGGTGGGCAAAAATATGTGCACTTGGTGGTCCAAAATAGAAGCCCGAGATCCTTCAGGAGTTTTGGTATTTCTTGTATTTACTACAACAATTTTGAGTTCTGTTTGGCCTTTTTCGACAGAAAACATGTTGCTCTACGTAATGTCTTCTGAAATCATCCATATTTTGAAGTGAGAACCTGCTTTTTTCGCTGAATTGTTCATCCACTTCCTAAAGGGGTCTAAAATACCTCCCTTACCCTAGTCATTTCCTGGATTTCTCTCATAATTTTCACCGGGCGACTATTCGAGATCTTAGCTTTCGCCGCCGATGTCTACGTGGATGCCAGCTAAACTTTGTGGAAGGAGTGGTTGCGAGTTCAAGCACCACGAACTGCTGTACAACGATCAGAAAAGTACACTGCCACTGCCAAATATTTTGCAAACTGATGTGAGAAATCCAACCACCGATTATCAATTGTGTTTGTTTACATACATTCGATAAAGACGCCGCCTACATAGGCGTCGTCATTTTTTTTCAAAAAGAAAAAAAAACTTCCCCTTCAGTTTGACGCAAATTTTGCGATCACTGGCTTTTGAATTGACCACACATCAGTTCACATCAGTTCACATCAGTTCGTCGATGGTGTAATCACTATTATAACAATATTTCAACTCATGAAGGAGATAGCCTAAAACTGTCTTCCGCCAAATTATTCTACACAAAATTTGTTATGTTCCGTTTCAGATCAGGACATTTTGTCCAATCAATGTTTTAAGTATAAGTAAGCAAATAATTAAGTTTAAGACCCCTAAATCCCTCCTCCCCATTTTTTTTTTATCCCTGACCTCGAAACAGCCGCGAGTACTTCGGCTTCCCAAACTAACATAACATTAAGGTAGTAAATATTGTAAAATGTAAAAAAATATTGTAAAAAACAACAAATGATTTTAGCTCAGTTATGCCCATGAGGCGCCCGAGCCTTCCAAATAAACGAATGAGTAAAAAAAATTGCTATAAGGGAAAATATTTTCTAAGGAAATTATCAATAGCAGGAACAATTTTAAAATCTTTAACATTTCAAAAAATAAAAGCGAAAAGTAATCAATTTTAACCGAAATCGCGGAAAAGGATTTGAAATGCTTCTAGGAACAATTGAGTTATAACAAATAGATATTTATGTACCGTCGTGCACACTTAAAACAAAGTACCGTATACAGCTGTTCTATTTTCGGTAAAAGTTCGGATTACCGAATGTTCAGCAAATTATTACCGAAGTTCGGCGACAAATTATCGAAAGTTCGGTAAACTATACTGAATCATCGGTAATGTTTACCGAACGTTCGGTAAAAAATAAATGAACTTCGGTAAAACTGTGCTGAACTTCGGTAATCCGAACTTTTACCGAAAATAGAACAGCCGAACAAGTGACTCTGAAATAAGTGTGTTCGGGGCTTCTTTTTACACTTTTTCATGATTTTTCAACTTCATGGCCTTATAATTTCCAGAGTAGCGAATGAATTACCAAAATTTTTACACATAATAATTGTGAGTATGTATGTAAGATGTATGCAAAATTTTAACTAAATCCATCAATAAACAAAAAAGTTGTCCATACACCAATCGGACACAACTCATATAGAACCGGATGGGGGCTACTTTGGACATTGCATTGTTAACAATTACAAAATTACATTTAAAATTCCAGGGTTTCAGCACTTCGTATCAATACTGTTGTATACTATATCATACATTGACCAATCCAAATTCCTGTGTGGTAGTGGTTTGTGTTCAGATTTCCCGTGTTAATTTATCTGTAAGAACTTTGTAAACATCTTTTGTTCTCACGTATATGGATAGGCTTGCAATAGGTTTCGTGAGACTTTTTTTGGGCAACTCAATGATCTCAATAAATATATGCGTTTTAGATGGTTCTGTGCTACGGTGCTACCTTAGGTAATATGAACAGCGTGATATTGAAATATAGACATCCTTAACCCTCTAATACCCAAATTTTTGATTTTGATCTAAATATCATTTTTCGTCATCTAAAATCGATTTAAACATGTTTTGGAAGATGATTCTTTTTAATTCTCGATTTTGTGAATTTTGATTTTTGATTTTTCTAATTTTTATTTTTGAACATCCCTACACTTTTATATTTTTCCTGGAAGCCTATTTGGCCTACTGATTTTTCAAGATATTTATTTATTTATTTATTTATCTTCGACATAATAAAAATATCGCACAGACAAAATTAACTTATCTACTAATTCTTAACTTAAAAACATTCTTCGAAATTCCAAAGTCAAACATTGAGGCTACTTCATTGAAGCGTGTACAACAAACGTCTAGAGGGTTGTTCATTCCGTATGTAGTGCGGTGAAACGAACGGCGAAAAAAATCTGGCTGACGAGTTTCTCGGGACGGGGCATTGAATCGAAGCTTCTCAAGTATGTCTGCGCAGTCGACGTGGCCCGACAGGACATCAAACACAAACATTCGCTGTAGAAATGCACGTCTGCTTGACAATGTTGGAAGATCCATTAGCATGCATCGATTTTCGTAGGGCGGCAGGTTCATCCTATCTCTCCAGTTTAGCGACCTTAGAGCGTACCGAACAAAATGTTTTTGAACCCGTTCAATTCGATTAACCTGGACTTCATGGTATGGGGCCCATACTTGTACGCAATATTCCAAAACACTGCGCACAAACGAACAATACAGTGCCTTAAGACAGTATACGTCATAAAACACCTTGGAGTTACGTTTTACAAACCCCAGCATAGAGAATGCTTTGGCAGTCACAGCAGCGATGTGTTCTGAAAACCGTAGTTTGCAGTCGATGATTATCCCCAAATCCTTCACAGTAGTCACACGGTTCAGGGTTGTTGTTGCCATCATATAATCATACGTCGTCGGAGTGCGCATACGTCCAAAAGAAATCACGCAACACTTCTTGATGTTGACTTCCATTCCATTCAAGTTGCACCATTTTAACAGCGCATCGATATCCGATTGAAGTACGCAACAGTCAACTAAAGAGGCAATTATACGGAAAATCTTCAGGTCATCAGCATACAGGGATTTCGGAGATTTAAGCACCAAACAAAGGTCGTTCATGAACATAACAAACAGCAGAGAAGACGAAAGCATTTTGAGATTTTATGATTATTGGTAAATTATAATTTTTTTTAATTTTTTTCATAGAAAATTTAATTTTCCGTGTAATTTTTAGGAAAATAATTTTAGTGTGTATTCAATTCCCTTAAACTCTTCTACTATAATAGAATGATTGAGGAAAAATTTAAAATACGTAAATTGTTGCGATTAAATACAAAAGAAACAATGACATTCAAAAGGTGACCAAAACATCATTTTTTCAATGATTTTTAAAAAATGTTAATACGCTTTAAAAGGCACCAAAAACCATAGTGAGATATACAGAACAGTCCTAAATATCAGCTAAAAATATAAAAGTTTTGATTGCCTGGGCAAGAAAAAATACAAAAATATTCAAACTATACCCCGTCTAAAGGCGGGGTTGGGTATTAGAGGGTTAAAAAAGGGACCATCAATAATTTATTTAGGTAAAACGGTCATTTATAATGCATAACGATACAAATATTCGATTGTATTTGCTACGTTGATACATCTTGAAAGAATTGAACAACCCTATGAGATTTATGAGCTGTAGAAGCAATGTTTATAGAGCTAATTTTCTGATACGCGATATATATTTTTTGGTTCTTTCTATGTTTTTTAGCGTCCTGACAAGCAATAAAGGGTCTGTTGAAAAAACAATTTCAACCAAATGAAGGGGAAAATATTGCTTCATAATAGTCCCAAAGACACCAATCAGATTTGAACCATATTTGGAAATTAAAAACTCCATATTCAAATTTGTCCAAAGTAGCCCCGCATTTCAGTAGCGAGTTGCAAAAAGTTGTTTTTCTTTCAGCACAAGTCGTTACTTAGGCATTAAAATTCAGTAGAAGATGAACTTCTTATCCCGTGCAACACACTTTTATGAAACTTTGATTATACAGTTTCTTACCGATTTTGGCAACACCCGTTTTTGTCTACTCCCGATTTTGGCAACACCCGTTTTTGGCAACATTTCCTTCCCGATTTTGGCAACACCCGTTTTTGGCAACAATTTCTTACCGATTTTGGCAACACCCGATTTTGGCAACAATTTTTTACCGATTTTGGCAACAAAAAAATTTGACCAAAATTTTTTACCGAAAAATCGTTTGTACTTGTAAATGTATTTATATTTTAGCCTTACTCTTCTTCAAAAAATCAAAATTCACCAAATTTTCCAAAACCAACAATTTTACAAATCATGACGTAATTTATGAACGTCACCTACAGGGATCGTTTTAAAACTTGTGAATAGTCCTTATTTAAAATATAAGCCAAATTGACGTATAAAAGTTGAAAATAATCAACAAAAAAATTACCGATTTTGGCAACACCCCAATTTGGCAACATAAAATTCACCTCGTGTTGCCAAAATCTGTAAGAAACTGTATTGCTTTTGACACGTTTTGAGATAAATCTGTTTTAACTTGCTCTGATAAAAAAAAAACTAAATAGGGTAAGGGAGGTATTTTGGACCGCTTTAGGAAGTGGATGAACAATTCAGCTAAAAAAGAAGGTCCCCACTTCTGAACATGGATAATTTCAGTAGGCATTACGTAGAGCAACATATTTTCTGTCGAAAAAGGCCAAACAGAACTCAAAATTGTTGTAGTAAATACAAGAAATATCAAAACTCCTGAAGGATCTCGGGCTTCTATTTTGGACCACCTGATCTTATTTTGGACCACCAAGTGCACATATTTTGGCCCACCAAATTAAACTTCAATTTATTGATGAAATGAAAGCCACCTTAGCAAAAATTTAAACATAGTTAAAACTACGTGACGATTACATCTTTTCTATTCATTTTTTGAGGCAGGGAACGTTTAAAAATTACGTAACGGTAAAAAAAGATGAAATTTTGGTGCTATTGCCAGTTTTTACGCATCGTAGTATGATGTTTCATAAAAAATGTTACGTAAAACGTATATTTATTAACTATCTCATGACGTAAGTCACCATGTATAAATTACGTAACGCTTCATAGGAAGTGTGAAAGTCTAGTGATTTTGCTAAATATAAAGGCGTTCCACACATATTGTGGAAAGGCCATCTAAAATAAAGTAATTTGAATGATACATAATTTGTCAAACATACAATAGATAACACAGTGTCTCAGTCATCAACTAATTGCCGAAAAGGACAACTTTTCTAAACTAGACGACTGAACACCTTAAAACTTGAACTTGTCGAAAAGTTGTTAGGGCACAAATCGAATCGAAATGAAACAACTTGGCGAAAATTTGTTAGAACAAATCGAACCCACAACAATCTCATTGTGAAATAAACGTATAACAACTCAGATCACGGGAGGTCCCAACTTATTCTATTCATCTGTTTTCAGAATACATTAGATTGGCATGAATGTTTTCTCCCTTTAGAAGAAACTGGAGAGATGGATCTAGCAGGTGGTCCAAAATATGTCCACATCTGATTATGTTGAACATATTTTGGCCATACCTCAAACCACCATTTTATTGAATATTATCGCTCCGCCGAGGTTAAGAACAGTTTATTTTGAGTTCTTACATGGCCCTAACTACATTCACATGAAATAAATATTTATTTGTAAAATTTAATACCTCTTCGAAGCCGACTACAAATTTGTCACCTCTTTTGTTTTTGGTGCTTTTCCGTGCGTTTCATTGGAAGTGAAAACATTTTCTCTATTTTTGATACTGAACAGCATATTTAACTGACATCCAAAATAAAGGTCATCACACAGTTGAATACTTTTCGTGTTTCAATAAAAATTTACCAAGATTTAGTAGAGATGATGTGATAAATATCATAAAACTCCCTAGGTGGGCCAAAATACCTGCCCGGTCCAAAATACCTCCCCTACCCTATTCTAGAAAACGGCAAGGAGGGTGTTCCGGAGGCCTATTCTTTTGCGTTTCCCAGTTGCCTTCCCTGTCAAATGCACAAGTTCCTTCAGCCTCCACACATACAATTAATTGTGCCTGAATTATAAACTGATGATACCTCCTCTCTGTTATGGCAACTTCCATGCACATTGCCTTTACCTACATGAAGGGTGAATCGAACAAACCGACAGAAACTTGGCAACGGTGCTCGGCTTGTAGCAACTACGATCGCTTCGTTTCTCTACCTACCAACGACCGATGCGGCTAGGTACCTAGTCGAACGAGCGAGCTTCAATTTGAAAACTGAGTTGATTCTCTACCAGTGTGCAGTGCTTCAGTTGCCGCCGCCGGTGTATTTTGTTTGGCGGATGCGTGGTAGAAGTTAAGCGAAAATAATAAAATCGGCCGTCAGAAGTTTGATTTGATAGATTCCCGAATCCGTCAATCGATGCCAATGCCAATGGCTTTAGAACAGCAAGAAAATGTGCGATTTGCGCGAACGATTAGACGATATCCTTGCCTGTACGATTATACGAACAACAAATATTCGAGCCGGGCAGATACCGACGCTGCATGGAGAGATATTTCGACGGAATTCAATGCACCAGGTGAGTGGGATAACAAATACGTTTACTGAATTGGCTTTCAAGGGCAAAACAAAACATACTGTTACCCATCTTTGTTTCGGTAGCGCAACTACCGAACTGATGATGTTTACCTTTTTTACATACCTATCAACATAATCTGTTGGGGGTATTATTTTATTTTTCCTACTTACAACCCACATCCGACAATTTTTTTAAGTGGGAATGGTAGAACTTTCAATTCCCTCGGTCGCACGTACATTAGTTTTGCATTTTGTTCCACCATTTCCGTGAAAAATGAGATCCGGCTTGTGCAAGTGAGGAGTTGAGGTTAGAATTGTAGGATATTCTAGGTTAGATTTGCTATCCACTTCGCCTGAACGATTTTCAGACCCAGAAATATCGTACTTCTAATTAGTTTTCACTGCCGTAAAAAATACTGTTATGCTCAGAATAAACAGTTGTACCTTCGGATCACACTCATTTACTCGTAAATCTTAATCTGACTGTAAAAATAATGAATTTCTTTCCAATGTTTTGAAACCCCGAACGAATTTGACATTGCTTTCGGGAAGCATCATCACAACGACGACAACACTCCCAAGCGGTCGAATCGTCATTTTGGGGGCGAATAGGGGTATCTACAATGTAGATTCTACGTACTGCGAAAGTGGTATGCACAGAGGTAGAAAAAAAATGGCAAATATACACATGACAAATTATTGGCAAAACAAGCAAAGCGTTGTTCAACACGCAGAAAAATGTCGCATATTTGAAACAAATGCATTACAACTTTGATTCAAATTCATTACTGTTTTTTAAATCAAAGCAAATCAATATTTGATGCTAATACTAAGCGACTTTGATTCTAAAATAAATGTATTAGAAACAAAGCCGTTGTTTCTTTGATTTAAAAAAAATAACTACTTTGAAATAAATATATCATTTTGCACAAGTTGATCCGCCGGCATTTTGTTTTCATTGTTAAAAAGTGACAAAATAAAAAACGAAATTGTCGAAAAAGAGGTCGTAAAATATTTTTTCAAACGTTTGATGCCTTTGTTGGTAAGTACAATGAAATGAAACTTGTTGTTTATTTCTAAAATTCATATCCTTCTAAATAACGGCTACACAGCTAACCAGTTCAGGATAATCGAGCGCAAGGAACTCGAGGAACTCACTCTGTAGTCGTTTCTACAGTCGTTCGTTGCCGTAATGGAGAAAATACCTGGTAAGCATCTACTGTTCATAAAATTATGTGTTCTAAGGAAACCCTTTTTGATTTACAGAATCTTCCTCCGCTATCCAGCGAATCTTCCGCCGAATCTGCGTCTGCAACTACGCCGCTTCTAGGAGAACGTGCCTCTGGAGCTGACCTACTGATACGCCGCTTCCACCCACCTCCACCGGCTATTGCTGATGCAACAAAAGGCAACTGCAAAAAATATAAAACTGAAAAATTCTAAAAACATTCATTAAGATTATGTAATTAGGAAAATATAGTAAATATTGTTCCTAAAAAGTTTTATCCAATCCTATTGGATTATCTGCTTTGATTGAATACGATCTTTTAACTAATGGGAGCATTTTGATCACATGCTCTCAGTATTTATAAGATCGCAATCAATTCAAAGCAGGTAATCCATTAAATACATATTTTTATGGTCTTTTTGAAGTATATTACTATCAAATAGTATTATTTTTAAAACAAAAAAAAACTGTTTTTGATTTAAAAATAAATAATTTTGAAATAAAGTACTAATATATTTGTTTCAATGAACATTAGTATTAGAATCAAATATTTTACACTTTGACAGCTGGACTTAAAAACAATAAAATAAATGCTTTGAAGCTAATACTCGCTGTTTTTGATTCAATAAAAATTGCGCTTAGGCCGTGGATCAATGCTATTTTATTTTTGATTCAAAGTCGTTTTTTTTAGAATTTAAAATATATTTTTCTGCGTGAAATCAAATTCATACCTACATACAAATTAAAAGTAACAAATCATTTCCATTTTTATATGAAAACAAGTTGAAACCTTAACTGACTTATGGCACAGTATCCCAGCCCAGCGGTGACGATGGGGTTGCCTAATCACAATCAGGATTAAAACGAATATCCTGTAAATTCTTTAGAATAATAAATTTCTTTTTGTTTTTTTGTTCACTCTATTTCAGTGCGAGAGTGCAAAATCAGATGGAAAAACATCCGCACTGTATTCCGAAGGCACTTGTTCGGAAGTGTCGGGCCTGCACCCAAGAAGGAGTATTATCTGAGTGACGAACTTAAGTTTTTGTTACCTTCGCTAAGAGTATCGAGAAAACACCGAGGTGATCACTCCAAATTTGATGATGACGAACCGGAGATGTCCGTTATGGTGGAAATGGAGCAGAACGATACCGAATCCGATGATCCGACAGCGTCTTTAGCGCCATCCGAATCGCCAATTCCGATTACCGACTTACAGAGGGCACATACAGAAGATCAAGACATGCTCAGTGATTTCGATCGAAGCCATAAATCCCGGGATCTGGCTAGCGAAGTTGTCAAACCTGCTTACAATTACCAGCCTACTGTAAGATCCAGATCCGAAAGTGACTATGGTGGTGGATACGGACAGGACGCATTGGCTGACAAATCGGACGAGTTGTTCCTGCTAAGTTTGAAAGATGACATGCGGCGTATGAGTTCGCTTCAGAAACGCAAGTTTAAGCGAAGAATTTTTGACATAATTGACGAGGTGATGGATAAAGGCGAACGCGTGCCTAATGGTGCGCAAGCAGAACCAACCAATGAGCAACTTGCACAACCGTCAATCGTAAAAGTAGAGGAAAATGTTTTTTAAACTAAAGATAACGTGATTTAGATAGTTTCATAACAATAAAAATAATAAAAAAGATACAGACATTCGAAATGAAATACTATGACTTCTTTCTTCGTTCCATATCTCCAGATACTGTTTCTATAGGCCCCAATTTGAAACTGGAAATTATATTTACGAGGTAGGTATTAGAGTCTTCAGTGAAGTTTGTGGTATTACATACCCTAGACAAGGACTAGGACCCTAGGGCCCATATAGCCGAGGCGGTAAACGCACCGGTATTCAGCATGACCATGCTGAGGGTGACGGGTTCGATTCCCGGTCGGTCCAGGATCTTTTCGTAAAGGAAATTTCCTTGACTTCCTTGGGCATAGAGTATCTTCGTGCCTGCCACACGATATACGCATGCAAAATGGTCATTGGCAGAGGAAGCTCTCAGTTAATAACGGTGGAAGTGCTCATAGAACACTAAGCTGAGAAGCAGGCTTTGTCCCAATGAGGACGTTACGCCAAGAAACCCTAGACTAAGAGTCCATACAGTCACAGCTGTAAACGCGTGAGTATTCAGCATGAGGGTGATGGGTCCAATTCCCGGTAAGTCCAGGAACTTTTCGCGAAGGAACATAGAGTATCTTCGTACCGTATCTTCGCACCTGCTACACGATACACACATGCTGCAAAATAGTTATTGGCAGAGAAAGCTCTCAGATAATAACCGTGGAAGTGCTCACAGAACACCAAGCTGAGAAGCAAAAGGTCGCCAAAACGGGAAAGATAAGATGGGCTGGTCATGTTTCAAGAATGCGAAATGGAAGCCCAGTAAAGTTGAGATACATTGCATTGGTTCGGTATTGGTGGAAAAAAGTTTTATAAAGAGAAAATCTTATAAGTTCGAGATCAAGAATACTGCAAATAATAGATTCGGAGTAGGGTGACGATGACAGCAGGTTTGTTATTTTCGTCATGAGAAGGTTTTGTCGATCGAATTTTTTGAAACTTGGCTATGTAATTTTGCTTGGTTGGGAAGAATTTGAGAACAACTCTGAGTTCAACAGCTTTCAAAAGAAAGCCCATGACGAAGGTAACAAAACTGCCAAAAATACACAATTCCCCCTATATACGTAGACAATTCTGGGTAAAGATATTTCTGAGTTGAAAAATAAGTATTCTCGAGCTAAATCTAGCAGTAGTCATTAAAAGAGTGTATTACAATATCTGATTAAATTGTAGGAGAAGTATGCTATAGTGTATCTAAGCTTAAACATATTAACTAAGTATGTTTTACTGAACACTTTCATACAATTTTTCCTAGTTTTTTTTCATAATCAAACTGGTAACTTTTCGCCTGAATTATTTCCATTGGATGTATCTCCTAGATTTTTTAAGGAATTGCTACAGAAACTGTATCGAAGAATTTCCTGCATAATTAAGATTTTTCCTTAAGCAGTTGCTGTAAAAAAATATTTAAGGAACTTTTCCCAAAACTTTCTCCATCCATTTTTTACGATTATCTCAAAAGTTTGTTCTAAGATTGATTGATTTAGCTATATTATAGTGACTTTCAGCCCAGTTTGTTCTAAGAGTAGAACCACGGAAGTTCCTTTTTTAACATTTCTTCTACAAGCTTCTAAAAGGAGTTTCCTTGAATTAGAAAATACAAGCACTGTTTCAAAAATTTAAAGTTTTTGATCTCTCATTAATTCATCCAGGAATTAAACTAACCATTTCTTCAAAAATTAAAACACATATTTTTAAGCATTT
Organism: Aedes albopictus; assembly: GCF_035046485.1. NCBI lineage: Eukaryota > Metazoa > Arthropoda > Insecta > Diptera > Culicidae > Aedes > Aedes albopictus. The sequence continues at coordinate 131,613,853 of NC_085138.1, forward strand.
TTATTACAATTCCTCTTGTCTTATGCAGCAGTTTCTCTTTAGAAATTCTTTCAAGTATTTCTTTGAGGAATTTCTCAGAAAAATATAGCCAGCAATTCGGGTTTATTCTGCAATTTTGTCAAATATTGCTTCGATTATCAATTTGCTAAGTGCTAACGTAAGAACAAACATGACAATTACGAAACGCGACGCGAGATAAGACACGACAATTCAGGCCAAACATGTCTAAAGGTCCTATCTGCAGAAGAGAGGCTCCCTTTGGTTTCCCTCTTTTTCGTTAATATCTCAGCTGTTTATTTGTATTATGATTGTCTCCTTGCATTGAACGATGATCAAAACAATCGTCTTTTGATTTGTACTAAAAAAAAAGACAGTACACCGTCTTCAGCCAGAGGCTGCACAGACTAAACATTACACTAACACGAGACAACGGACAACACACATAACACCCAGTGGCCCAATGGAGAATTTTTCGTTTGACGAAAAGAAAAGTTTTCCCCGACTGGAGCGGGAATCGAACCCGCACTCCGAGGCTTACGAAACGCCTAGACGACTGACGCCGCTAACCGCACGGCCACGAAGGCCACAAAAATAGTTGAAAAGTGTACCATTACATTGCAATAATTAAAAGAGAAAGTGAACAAAGAGAGCCTCTCAAATGCAGATAGGACCTATTGAAATGTTTGGCCTGAATTATGGTTCTTACCATCATATTGATTTTTTAATGCCTATGGTTCTTCCGTCAATAGACCAACATGTGAAAAGGGGGAACAACCTTTGCACGCCTCAGCTTCTTCCGTCTCTCTTAGACGTATTAAGAGTTTGTTGGTGATTCATGATTGAATTTCATCTTGAAATTCATCGAGCTTGAAATAGTTCCAGATTTTTATCCTCTTTCTCAGACAAATTACTCAAAGAATCTACCAAAGGAGGCTCGTGGAAGATTTTTTTTTAGATTTATTATAGTGTATTTTAACTTATGCTAATTTACACTAGCTCGTGAAAGAACTTTTAACCCTACTTGTTACGCTGAACGCACCACGATGGAGCCAACTCCCACGTCAAGAAAGCTAAGAACGCTATCCAACACCTCAAGAACAATTGAAGGGGTTAGAAGCAAAGGGGTGTAAGTGACAAAAACCCACTTTCGAATAAATGAGGTTTAAAGTTTTTCATCAATTATTCATTCCATATAAAATATATGAAGTAGCAAAATCGATCCAATTTACTCCGATTTATTGTAATATTTCTAATCATCGTAAAAAAAATTTAAAAAGTTCCTGAAAGCTTGAAATCTGAAGAAATTTTCGATATATTCAGCTCAAAATCGGCAAAATGGTCACTTATATCCCTTTGCATCTGGGCCCTGCAATTGCTGGTAAGGATGGTACCCCAGCTTAACTTATCCAGATGGACCTGGAAGACTTGACCACCTGCTTGCACCGGCCAATAGTTCAGAATTGGGCTACCGAAGAGCTATTGGAGGAGTTGAAAAGGGGATCATACGCCCGATCTACAAGAAAGGGGCTGTCCATTTATTACGTAAGGCAATTTTTCCGATTTTTCGACACCTCCACCCCCCTTGTAAGATTTTTTGTATGAAACTCTAAATATTTTTGTATGGCGCGTAAGATTTTCCAAACCCCCCCACCCCCCATAAACCCTTACGTAATTAATGGACAGCCCCAAAGGTTTTAAGTTGGAGTGTGAGCAGGCTTGATAATCCTCCTCGAAATCAAAAGAGTTTTGCAACATGCTCTACACGGAACCGCCAAACTACCCAAAATTGAGTTCTTTTGACGCAACCCCATAGCTCGGCCCAATAAGCCAATTTTGAGTAAATCGATTAAACTCACACTAGGTAAATTGCCTTCACCTCCAGCAAAAACATTTACTTAAGAGTAGGTAAATTCAACCCAAGACCCCCCCTCATTCAACCCAAATTTGAGTAAACCTGCATTTACCCAAAATTGGCTTATTGGGCTCAAGGACCCTCGTTGGGTAGATGCATCTCTGTTTGTTTTTGACAACATCGGTGAGGGAAAGAGGGAAAACAACCTAATTTTGGGTAACTAGTTTATTCGATATACTCAGCTTTGAGTAAAATCGACCCAAAAATTAGGTAGTTTGATTTCTCCGTGTATAGGTGTTTTGCTTTTGCCTCGTCGCGAGGGAGCGAACCAACCCCAAACAGAGAGGCAATAATAACTGAGCGAGGAAGAGGGGAACGAAAAAAGAGCCGATGATTATTTCGTGTTTTTGAGTGCGATTTTTGCCACGAGAGTCTTGCTTTGTATGCGAGTGGAACTCGCGATAGCTTTTTGAGTGTGAGTGGACGTGAGAAACACAACAAGCAATTATGAGTGCTGGACGAACTCCTCGCTGCGCGACAAGCTCGCGCTCGGTGCTGTTGAGGATTTGCGTTGTGATTTCTGAGTTTTATTTTCACTCCTCAGAAAATCGCCAAAATCGCTTCCTCATTTTCTCGCGAGGGAGTTTCTGTCAAGCCTGAATGTGAGAACTTCAGAGCGATCACAATTCTTAAAGCCGCCTACAATCTAGTCGCCAAATTGCTATCCCAGATCATCTTCCGTCGCGTCTTTCACTCAAAGTAAATGAGTTTGTTGGAAGTAATCAAGCCAGCTTCATCGAAGGTCGCTCGATAACGGACCAGATCTGCAGCGTCCTTTAAAAATTCCGAGAATAGCTGATCCCAATGCATCACCAATTCATCGAATTCCAGGTGACGTACTATGAAGAATCGAGAACGAGCAAGGCTATTTTGTTCGTTCGAATCTTGTGAAGTGAAACCATCTCGACAGGAGTCTTATTTTGGGCACTTTACCCTACCGGCTGTTCAATATTGCCCTGGAAGATGTATTGGAACAACCGGAACATGATTTTTTTTTACATAATCCAGCCAGTTTGTCTGTTTTGCGAATGACATGGATATTATTGAACATTTGGATATTTTAGAACATCAGTTGCGTAGCATTTCAAATGCACGGTAAGTTTAGTTTAACAGGCATCATAACTGCTACTTTATTGCTATAAAACTGCTAAGAGATGAGTGATGATAAAGCTTCGAAACATTTTCACTTCTGTAGAAAGCCACTGGTTCACTGGCTGTAGAAGCCACTTAATACATCGAAGCCAATAAATTCGTCGAAAAGAATTTATAAAATTAACTTTTAGTGGATTTTTTTTTGAAGAATTCTAGGAAATTTTTGGAAATTTTTAAAATATTTCGTACAGCTACCAAAAAGTCGGGTCCAGAGAGGCACGTTCTCCTTTAGTTTTCTCATGCTACACGTGTACTCTGTTGAAATTAATCTGTTATCCAAATCTTAAAGTAATTGGGGTTTTGATTTAGAGTGAGTAAAAATACCGTTCCAGTTTCGCCAGGCATTGAACTCTCTCTACCCCTTGAAGTATCCAAATTTCGTCTAGCATTCATCCCCAAATCAAGAACCAATATCCTTCGTTTAAATTAAAATGTTTCACCCGTTCCAATTTCAGAATCAAATTTTCATTTCACACCCATCGACTCTAGATCCTTTGGACTTGAACGTCGTAATATCTACAAGCTCCGCCTCTATTTCGTCCTCTTGTGCCATGATGATTATCACCCCCGCCAGATATGATTATAATTCGTGATTAAATTTTTAAAATCAGATTAAATTTTAAATTGAACGGCTGAAAAAAGTTAATTTGCTCACAAACCTCCGCCGGTACAGAGACACCGTCGTCGTCGCTTCAAGAAGCTCCAACCGCCAGGCAAAGATATCATACACTCACGCCGCACGGAGAGGATGAGTCGGTATTGGCACGCACGCGCCGTTTGTCTCCGGATTTTTTCTTTGCTTCTTCCACTTGCTTTTCCGACAGTTCCGTCCGAATGTTCTTCTACTTGACGGCGTTGTTGGCACTCTTCTTGCGTGACGTGACTTTAAATAATAATGGCCTGCATTTCAATTTTCCATTCCGCTGCTGGCTGTCGGGCCCAACCTACCACCCCCGCCCGGGCCGGCCCATGTCGACGACAGTCTTGGGAAACCCCCCAGCCAGCCCCCATCAGTATAGTGTGATGCGAGGTAGATGCCAAGTTCATAAGTGCCATTTACACCTATCAATAAGTTGATTCAACCAAGAGGTTCAATCTTTCCTTCAACTTCATCAAGAAACACAATTTGATGGAAATATTGCTAAATGTATTGCTTGCATTTTTATTAGTGCCATTTACACTTATCAATAAGTTGATTCAACCAAGAGGTTCAATCTTTCCTTCAACTTCATCAAGAAACACAATTTGATGGAAATATTGCTAAATGTATTGCTTGCATTTTTATTGCGGAGAAGATGGATGATAATGTTGAATCTTGATATAAATACTGATCAACCTGCAAAAGCGAGGATTGAGGTTGATGTTCATATCCTCAATATTTCCCCTCCGAAAGATTGATCCAACCACCACTATCATCCAGTCCATCAAGATCATTCAAGTCCGTCAAACTTTCCCCTCAAGTTGTTTCATTCGATCAATCCAGCAGGGTAAAAGAGTCAGCAAATTGAGCGAAGACCATTCCATCAGTGAGGAAGAGATAGCAATTCACCAACGTTCAGCGCGTGGTTCACGGCGTTCATGGTGGCCAGTTCAATTGAATTTCATGGAATGCTTTGAAAGCAAATTTCTAGAAATAAAGTGTCACGTTTTTGCATTGTAAATATTATAAAGACTTGATCATTGAGAAAGTGCCAATTTCGATGCTTCGCTTGCTTATTCAGTTCCATTAATTATTATGAAAAAATAATATTTTGATAATTTTGGTCATTTACCAAGCCATATTCGATTTTTTTTGTAAGCATTCATAAACTCTTATTTATTGAACCCAATATTTCGGATAAATATGATGAATTGGTAAATAGTGGATCTATTTACTAATTCATCATGCTATTTTTCCTAATGTCTTGAGAAGATTTATGTGTCTTAATTTCTAACACAAGTTATGAACTTCTACCGTTGAATCAAAATATTTCATACAAAATGGAGCTTAAACAATAAGTATAACAGTTACGTTCGAACAAGTTTTAATTTTTGCTAATGTCATAGTGAATATGTAAAGGAGTATATAGGTTTGGAAAACAAAGACTGATAAGAGAGGTTATTGCCATATTGATTTGTTTGTTTCGCTCATTATTGAAAATGTTTGCTTTATCCGTTATTATTAAAATAGGTTTCTCTATAGCTAGATTGATTACTAAACGATAATTAAATTATATGATTTGAGAGTGACTGCGGGTATTTTTGGCAGTTTTTCTCTCTTTGCCATAAGGGTTTTCTGTCGTCCAAATTCCTTGAAACCTATTTGTATACAGTTTGATTGGCAAAGATGTGAGTTTATCAGGCTTTAGATAACACCCCATGACGAAAAGAAAAAGCTGTCGAAAATATACTGAGTTTCCCTATATCGTTCTAGCATTTTATGCTGAAAGCACTAGAAAATCGCATATGCGCATAAATTAAAGATGTGATATAAAACATTATAAACCAATGTTAAATATTAAACATTATTTCTAAATAATCTAATGAAAATTTACGATACGCAACTTACTTGTGCTTGAACATGTTTATTTGGCAGCGCTTTCTCGTTTCTGTTATTCCATCATTCCATCAATTATTTCTTTCTCAAGGATTATTGATGGAATCACGAGGATCAAACCAAGTATCAATCCAATATCTTCGACATTACCCCTTTGCCGAGGTTCGAGCAGAGAGAAAATCTCCCAGCAGTATGAGAGAAGTTAATGCATAAAGAGAGAAAAAAAAACAAGTGTCTGTGCATGCTCAGCAAACGTACACAGCTCGCAAAAAGCCTTTTATTAAATCAATGCGTCGTCGTCGGTGAGTGCGGGGTTGGTTTTCAGTCCTACCGATCCCAATGCCAATAATGCGGAAGATAATGTATACAATGCATTTCTGTCAAAATTGTATTTTTTCAAATCTATTTATTATTCTATTCACATTAATTCTTCTTCTAAGCTTGAACATTATTACATATTCAAACATACACTCCCGATCAAAAGTTTAGGGTCACTCTCTCAAATACATGTCATTTTTTTAGGACCATATCTCCGCCTATTTGCGTCCGATTTCAAAATCCTCCTCATTCAAAAGATAATATGTCAAAGAAACTTTGGATTTAAATGGAAAAAATACAAAAATGTTTGTATGTAAACTTAAGTTTTCTAAAAAAAATTAATAAAAACTTATGGCAGCGTCGCTGGAAATTGGGTCGACATAATTTTATGATGAGAGCGGTAATATAACCTATTTTCTATCAGCTTTCAATCGCTTTTAACCGAACTTAGCTAAAAAATCTTGAAAAAAAGTTTTAAGTAAATTAAATCTTGATGTCATTGACCAAAAGTTTGTGGTCACCCCTCAAAATGATGTATCGGCCAAAAGTTTGCGACCATTTTCGTAAAACATAAAAAAGTGATTTGTTCATATCTTTGCCATCTTTCATTCATTTTTAATTCTGCTTGGCTTATTTGAAACATAACAAGTGGTACTTACTACATAGACATTGAACCACACATATTTTTTTAAATTTAGATTCTAAAACATAATGTAAAATTGCCTTATTTTTTGCAATGTGGTGAAATGTGTTAACTTCACATAACATTTTTATATATAAAAATCAATGAATACGTTAATTTAGTTAATTTTCTTTGAAATGATCCAAAACAAATTGAAATTGAACTAAAGATAAACGAAGATATCACCAAATCACTTGTTTTACGACTCCAAACTTTTGGCTGATACATCATATTGAGGAGTGGTGACCCCAAACTTTTGGTCAATAGCATCAAGAGGTAATTTATTTAATAACTTTTTTTTCTAGATTTTTTAGCCAAGTTTGACAAAAAGCAGTTGAAAGCTAATAGAAAATAGGTTATATTATGTACCGCTCTCATCCTAAAATTTTGTGGACCCATTTTCCAGCGACACTGCCGTAAGTTCATGTTTATTTATTAGAACATTTGGCAACTTTGGATTAAGTTTACATGCAAACATTTTTATGAAAGTTTCACCTGAATCATGTTCAAAGTTACTTTGACTTATTATCTTTTGAATGAGACCTATGGTTTTGAAATCGGGCGCAAATTGGCGGAGATATGGGCCTAAAAAATGACATGTTTTTGAGGGAGTGACCCCAAACTTTTGATCAGGAGTGTATTGTACATATGTTTTTTTTATTACGAAAAGTTTTTGGACAGCCCATGTGAAAATTACAAAATTACTACTGAAAGGTGTTTTTATTCGGTGAATTCAATGCAGCTTATATTTACATCTGAAAAACTTCGGTGAAGTCACCAGACAGACAAACAGGCTATCTGTGTTATTTCCAGCAACTGCTGCATTCGGTTGTCCTACAGTGACACATTTTTTTTCTACATTCTAAAAAATCAAAATTTTCAACGTCTGTTGTCTGTGATTTTTTTCATAAAATGCTGTGTCTGGTTGTCTAAGGTTGTCACTAGTTTTGTTTTCTGCATCTGATAGTAAAAAAGAATTGAAGTGTCAAATATTAAAAATAAATCAAAATTTTCAACGTCTGTTGTCTGTGATTTTTTTGCATAAAATGCTGTGTCTAGTTGTCTAAAGTTGTCACTGATTTTGTTTTCTGCATCTGCAAAAAAAAATTCAACGGCTGTTGTCTGTGATTTTTTTTTCATCAAATGCTGTGTCTGGTTATCTAAGAATGTCACTGATTTTATTTTCTGCATCTGACGAATTGAAGCGTCAAATATAAAAAAAATATAAATTTTCAACGTCTATTGTCTGTGATTTTTTTCATCAAATACTGTGTCTGGTTGTCTAAGGTTGTCGCTGATTTTGTTCTGTGAATCTGATAGTGAAAAGGAATTGAAATGTCAATTTTTTTTTGTGAGAATTTCCCCGCGTGCTGCGTCTGGTTGACTAGTCACCGGACAGACAAACAGGGCGATTATATATATGTGATTTAAAAAAAAAATGGCAACACGGCAGAATGTTCTGCAATAATGATGCTCTCGTTCACGCGCTGCTGCATTGAAAGGTTGATCTGGAGGGGAAATATTGAACCAATCATTTGATCCATGGAATAATTTGACCCATGGTTTGAGCAATCTTCGAGAGGATTGATGTAACAATTTTGAAGGTGGGGAAATATTGTAGAGAAAATTGAAGTAAAATGCGCTATGGAGGGGAAATATTGCTGCGTGGTTGATCAAACGGATAATAGGGGAAAAGTTGAATGATTGATATCAATCTATTTTCGAACAATAATATACATTCAATGTTTCCATAAAACGGTCAACTATTGATCAATATATGCATCGTGTGACTGGCGCTATACACACATACTCGTTGGTGCTGACATGGATCATCATAGGCAGATTCAGGGGGAGATGATGATATCATTTAAATAAACATGATGAAAATTAAATGATATGGTCTAGGGGTGGTGTTTTACGGCTATTAGTGTATTTCAACATGTTTTAACAGTTAGAGATAAGATCAAAACGTAAAACATTATACTTTCGCTGAACTTGTACTACAACTACAACGGACAAGAAATGGAAGTCGGAATGTATTGACCCTGGCCCAGCAGGGTAAACTGGTGCAACTAGCCAGTGAGGTGTCTGTAGGTTGAGATCGTAGGACTGAGCGAAGTCCGTTGGCCGAACTTTGGAGAGCACAGATTAGCGTCGGGTCAAATTCTGCTATTCTCTGGCCTACGAGGCGAACACGCTCCTCGTCACCGTGGAGTTGGTTTCCTGCTCAGCGCTCACGATGCTGCCGCAATGCAAGACAAAAAGACTTCAACGCGAAGGTTGGTTTCGACAACTCTGACTATGAGCACGTCGCTCTTTTCTCAGCGATTAGTGCACAAAGTGACATAGGTTTCCCGTGATAGCATCACGGAAAATCTAATCGACCACATCTGCATCAGCCGAAAATGGAGACGGAGAAATAAACGTAGCGCCAACATTGCATCCGACCATCATCTCCTAATCGGCGAGATCCGACTACGCATCGCGAGGATCCATCGACAAGAAGAGAAACGCGAATATTCCGGAAGGTGTAAGCGTAGAAGATCAATGAAGCGCCATCAAGAACGCCTTCATCGCCACTGGCGAGAATAATTTGGGTGAGCTTCGCACCCGGAGAAAGCAGTGGATCATAGGTGACGATGACACTTGGAGGAAAATAGAGGAGCGAGGGAACGCCAAAGTCGTGAGCAAAAACACGATGAGCCAAAGCCGTAGCCCGTCAACGCTATACGGCTCTCGAGAAGGAAATGAAATGCTCCGGTAGGCGGGACAAAAGAGTCTGGGCGGACTCCCTAGCCGACGAAGACGAGAAAGCCGCAAATACCGGCGACATCCGTCTCCTCTATGATGTGTCACGTCGCCTTAGTGGGACTAAGATAAATGATACAATGCCCGTGAAAGACACGGTTGGACAGGCTGACCAGTTATTTGGAAACATTTTACAAGTATCAACCACGCCATCAACAGCATGATCCGTCAAGAGTTCGACCCTTAACCCGTATCAACATCAAAGCTCCATCAGTGCAAGAGATACAGGGGGTGGCCAAAATGTTTGGGATAGGCAACTTTTTTTCTCTCACTAAAAAGTTCAACATGGTGTAACTTTTCATAGAGTACATCGAATATTCTCAAATTTTGACTGTTTATTACCCTATTATATGTGCATCAGTGGTACAAATTTGAGCTCGATTGGTTAATCTTTCGCGAAGTTATAACTGATCTGGTAAAACACTATTTTTAAGACTATCAATTTTTGAGCTATCATATCTCGGAGACCAGTGAACCGAATTGAATGAAATTTTGAGCGATTATCAACAATATAATAAGGCTTAAAAATTCACCAGAACATAGATAGTTTTTGAACGTTGATAAAAGTTATGATGGTTTGACATTTTCACCCATTTAGAGCAAAATGAGTCAAATTTACTATACTGCACAAAAATTACTAAACGTGTTCTTCCTTTAATCCAAATAGGCTCTAATATATCTTTTTATAGATATTTTATGAACAGAAGTAGAAAAACTTTGGATATCAAAAACAAAATTTTATGACATTGATGTAATAAAATGTATTTTTTCGAAAAAAGATCCAAAAAGTGTCAATCTATCATAACTTTTTCCAACGTTTAAAAAGTACTCGTGTTTTAAATGATTTTCAAGCATTAATATATTGTGGATAAAAGTTCAAAATTTCATTCAATTCGGTTCACTGGTCTCCGAGATATGACAGTTCAAAAATTAGTTGTCTAAAATATAGTGTTTTACGAGAACGGTTATAACTTCGCGAAAGATTAACCAATCGAGCTCAAATTTGTACCAATGATGCACATATAATAGGTTGACAAACAGACAAAATTTGAGAATATTTGATGCACTCTATGAAAAGTTACAGCATGTTGAACTTTTTTGCGAGAGAAAAAAAATTGCCTATCCCAAACATTTTGGCCATCCCCTGTAGAAACAGCCATACGGAGCATGAAGTCGAACAGAGCCACAGGAGTCGATCGCATAGGGTAGTGGAGGTATTTTGGACCGGGCAGGTATTTTGGCCCACCTAGGGAGTTTTATGAAATTTTTCATATAATCTCTACTAAATCTTGGTATTTTTATTTGAACACGAAAAGGGGCCGTCCATATTCCACGTGGACAACTTAGAGGGGGGAGGGAGGCTGAGAAAAGCCCATGCTAGTTCACGGAGAGGGGGGTGGGGGTTTGTCAAATGTCCACGTAGACAATATTGATTTTACCTTCCAGGACGCGCGCCATCAAGCAACCGAAACTGCACCGCGCTCGCGCTGTATACGAAAAGCGAGGTTTTTTGATAGTGTTGTACTTTTTACAACAGCGCGCGCGCTGAAGGGTTAAGAAAAAAAAAACGATTCATCAGCGAAACAAATTATGTCGTATTATTGATGTGATTCTTCTTCATGAAAATTTAAATATCATATTATTTTTATTGAATTACTTGTTTTTAGTTGGCGAAGGCTATTCAAAGGATGCAATCATTACATTCCATATGAATTTTCAAAATAATATAGCAAAATTTCTTGAAAAATTATCAGGATTTCGAATTGTCTAGTAAAAAATACTAAACAAAATATTATGGGATCATAATAGTCAATTTTTCCGAACTAATTAATTATGCAACTGAAATAAGTTGCATAATGAAAAACAGTAATCAAATGCGTTGTATGATGAAGAAATCATTGCATAAAGTTTTGTATGGAACTCGTTGCAAAACTCGATTTTTTCAGCACTCTTCGTATTGTGCTAGAAAAATCAACATTTTGTAACTAGTTACATAAATAACTACTATAGCACATTAAAGTCAAAATCATCACTATGAGTGAGTTTTAAAACTACATTAGGCCGATGCAAATATTATTTTTCTTTTATGTCCGAGACCTCTCATCAGGTACGAGGGGGGGGACAAAAATAAATAAGGAACAAACGAAAAAAAAACTATTGAAAAATTGGAATTTTTACCAACTATTGAAAAAATATTTTTCAACTATTGAAAAATAGTTGGTTGTTAAAAAATTGTCTATTGAAAATGGAGTCATGAGACGCCATGTTTTTTTTTCGCCCCTTCAATATTTTGAGATTTTTGAAGGGGGGGGTGACATAAAACAAATTAAATATTTGCATCGGCCTTATGCCATTTCGAAATGTTGCTGTAATCATTGTTTTTCGGCAACAATTAAAAAAAAACACATACAATCTTTGATAGTTTTCACAATACAAAAGCATAAAAGTCTTTTAAAAATATTGGACAATCATGGGTTGAACATTCAGAGAGCCATGGTAGCCTGTGTAGATAATTGGAAATACGAAAATATTGGTTATAAATAAAATTGAGAAATATATTTTGTTTGATGCATCATATTCTGAAAAAAAAAACTTAAAAAATCTCACTTTTTCATAAAACAAAAGAACTAGGGGAAATTACCTATGCTCGGCCGTTTTGTTCTCTTCGTCTTAAGGGGGTTTTTGAAACCTATTGAACTCAGAGTTGGCCTCGAATCCTTCCCTACCAATGTGAATTATATGGCCAAGATTCAGGCAATTTGGCTGACATGACGAAGAGAACAAACCTGCCGATAACACCCAATGTCCCCCTATTTGTTTCTGAAGTCCACGTGGACATTATGGGAGGGGGGGTATTTGTCAATGAAAAGTCCACGCTTGTCCACGGGGAGGGGGGAGGGGGTCAAAAATCACGATTTTTCTGTCAACGTGGTTTATGGACGGCCCCAAAGTATTTTTTTTTATAAAATTCTTTATTCAGTTCAGTATATACATGTACAAATAATACAATTAAATCTAAGTGTTAACATTATTTTTACAAAATATTACTCAACAAAGACTGCAGAGTAGGAATGTCAATATTATTATTAATCTCGTTAATATATATGACGTAGTTTATGAAAAGCTTTAAGATCTTGATCTTCTTAACTCTATTAATTTCCATTGACGGTCTGATCAAGTCTTCAACGCGGAATGTCTTATCAGGGTAGACTTTCAAAATCTCCTGCTGGAGTATTGTAAATCCTGCAGCAACTCTTGGGCAAGTTGATATTTTATGCACTAAGTTTTCAGTACAAGCATTACTATGCGGACATCTGGCAGAGTCTACCCTTTGCATTCGGAACAGCAGTTCTCCATGACTGATCTTTTCATTCACGAGTATATAGTAGAAGCTTCTTTCGAGTGGTGATAAACTTCTGGACTTGATGTTCCGCCAGATCGCCATCCAATTGCAGTTTGGATATTTACTTACCACCTTGGGGCATTCCAATCGATTCACGAAGTAGTTGTGGACTGCATCCGACGTTGGGTTGTTTCTCAGCGACATTGGAAGATAAGAAACCTCTTGGCTTACCTGTTTTAAGCATGGTGAATTTGAAGGAAGTGCATTAAGGTTGGGTGGGTTTTGGATGTTCATTAAAAACGATGAGTAATAATGAGTTGCGATTGACTCCTTTAAATGACGACTTATCAATAGAGCTTTACATTTATTGCCCGGAAGCTGTAGTTTTAGTCCCCCCTTTTCGTATGGCAAAGCTAGTTGAGTCATTGGTATACGGTTTGCCACACCGGCCCACAAAAAGGAGCCCATAAGAGATGTGAGTTTTGCAACATGTGCTTTGTTCATTGCAAGAATTGAAGAAACATACCAAATTTTGGCAGTTATATATGTGTTTAACAGCACAACTTTTTGTTGCAAAGTCAAATCCCTCATCTTATGAAGCCATATGTTTTGTGCGCATTTTGCAACTAGAGAATCCCAGTTCAATTTTTGCATAAGTCTTACTGAGTTAGTAAAGATAATACCAAGAATTTTGATTTTTTCAGAAGTATTCAACCACGATACTGTGACAGGTTCATCAGTTCGAAAATGACCAATGTTAATAGAACATGTTTTAGTCAGGTTAAGGAGAGCTCCTGAGTATCTCCCGAAAGATATGAAGAGTTGTTTGATTCGCTCAATTTTGGTTGTGCAGGTTGTAACCACAGTAACGTCGTCTGCGTATACCACTACTAAATCATCGGGATCATTGCAAATTTGTTCTAGTTTATGCACTAGCGGCTGCAAATAAAGCACAAAAAGGTGCATCGATAATGGATCACCTTGGCGTGCATTTTATCTGAATCTCAGGCGACAGGTGGCCGTTTATAAGTATCTTTGAGTGAGATCGAGCGTAGACGTTAGCCAGAAACTCTATCAGAGCAGGGTTTATTCCAACAGACCTCATCGTTTGAAAGAGGAAGCCATGATCCACCCTATCGAAGGCGTGGTCAAGATCAAAGGAAATTAATTTTCCTTATTTCTTCGACTCACGTAATTGCACTATCTTATCTTTGAGAGCAAGCACTGCTTGATAGATGTTTTTACCAGAGTTTGAACATTTTTGAGCCGGGCTCAAAACTTCACTCTCTTTGAGAATGAGTTCCAGTCGAGCTTTGAGTATTCTCGAGAGAACTTTGTAGTCAAAGTTTAACAGTGAGATAGGCCTGAAATCTTTTACAGTGTTGCCGAAGTTTTGCTTCTTAATCAAAACTACGACTCCATCCAAGAGCTTGGAAGGAATGTTTCCTTGTAGAGCTTCGTTTAAAACGAGATTCAAATGTCTGTGGATAACATCGAAAGCTGTTAAATAAAATTCTTTCGTGATACCATCGGGACCTGCAGCCTTCCGAGAAGCACTTGTCTTGATGGCAGTAAAAATTTCCGCGGTGGTTATTTCATTCATACAATCACGATTGGCCTGATTGTTGGGTAATACCGTTTGCTCACAAGTCCACTCTTCGTTTACCTCATGCTCCTCCCCACTGTACATATTCTTGAAGTAATCAAAGATGAAATGTTCGATTTCTTCTGAGTGATCAATGGTTCGTTGGTCGTCGATATCTAATCTGTCGATTGTTAATCTTTTTCGTCTACGTTCCCCCATTTGAAAGCTCGAAAGTTTTTCCCCTGATACACAGGTTTCGTTGACTCGGAGGAATAACGTGTTGAACTCGCGTTGCAGCTTCAACATTTTGGCTTTGATACGATTGATAGTTACCAATACTCCTGCATTCCCGAAGTAATGGTCGTAAGCTTCGCTAAGCTCCTCATACAGTGATTGATACTTACGATTGTGCTCCGCATACATTAGATTGGTCTTCCACCTGAAAAAAGATTTAAGCTTTGGCTTCGCAAAATCTACCCACCATTCTATCCAAGAGTTGTATTGTCGTCGCTGTCTCGTCCAATAGTCCCATTTCAATTGCAATTCCTCAATATTCTCCGGGGAAAGCACATGTGGTCGGAGAGACCAATACCCTCTACCCTGCTCTCTTCCTAAGTTTGGTAAAGTGAGTCTCACTGTGAGTGCCTTATGATTGGTAAATGAGCATACATGGGTAGCTGCGCATCGAAGGTTGTTAAGCAGGCCTGAGCTAACATATATTCTATCAATCCGAGAAGCGGAGTTATGAGTTATGTAGGTGAATTGCTTGTTTCGTCCGTTGAGCACATTGTCGACATCGTGCAGTTGTAACTGCTGCACTGTGTTCTTTAGAGCTAGACTGAAATTACTGTCGCCAGTGGCATCACTGGAGTGGATCACTGAATTGAAGTCTCCACCCAAGATGATATGTTGTGTGTGGTGCCTGAGATAATACGAGAGGGTAAAATTGAAAAGCTCTTCTCGATGAGTGCGATGTTGAGAACCGGAGCGTAAATATTCACAAGAGTGATAGAATCATGCACTCTGAGAGCAATTAACCGTGAGTTAAGACTGCGTTCAACATTTGAAAATTTGATATGGTGTTTAAGCGCAATGGCTGTCCCTCTCCGAGCATGGTCTATGTTACAAACAATGTTATATCCCGGCAAATCTAACTTGTCGTTTTCAATTTCTTGAATGAAGATGATGTCTAAGTCTTGTGTTCTTATGAAGTTGTGCAGTGCGGCTATTTTAGTTTGATTAGTAATATTGTTAATGTTGATAGTGGCAATTTTATAACTAAAACAGTCCACTTCTATTTCTTTTTCGGCCGACCTCGGCCTCGTTTTGCAACGATGAAGTTGTTAGTGCCGTCATCGACGATGTTAGTCTTATGTTTACCTTTGTGATCATTTGCTGTTTTTTCGGTAGCAACAACCACCAACTCACCGTTAGGGTTGCATACGATAGACTTTTCCAGAACATTACCTGTGCAGCTTCCATCGGTGGACATTGACGAGTCATCACCAACCGAGATCGATCGTTGTTGGGACTCATTACCTACCGCAGACGTTAACATTTCTTCTGTTACGTGCTGATGAACCTCCGGATCTGGTCCAGCTGCCACATCCATCTGTGTAGCTGTCGACGTTGTTTCGTTGCCAGGAAGTACCGGGAATATCGCTTCATGAGATGTTGAGGGCAAGTTCTCGAGAACTGGCGAGGACGATCCGTTGTCTACCGTCGAGGCGTTCGCTTGTTCTCCCGCATCGCTTGCATTGAACCCTTCTGATGCACCTCTCACTGCTCCAGCGTATGAGCTCCGCTTTAGTCGGTCATTGACGCTGACTTTCTGAGCCAACAGTTTTTTATTTTGCACACAGGATATGCCTGTGTGCATGAACTCCCCACAGTGTTTACATGTGGGTCTCTGCTTCGGATACTGTACGTATGTAGTTTCTCCATCTATTGTTATGTATCATTTGATGGGCTCTCGCAAAACCATCTTGACCTGACGAATACCAGTAGCCATTCCCGCGTAATGATGCTTGTCGCTCCAGAGAAGTTCGCTGACTGAGAGTACTTCCCCATATGCTGCCATGTGTCGACTGATCTGCTCGTCGGAGACGTGCTCAGAGAGGTCGTACAACCTCACATCAACACCACCGTCCGCCATACGGATTCGTATCTTGTGTTTAACGCCTCTTACCTCGTAGTCGTGTTGATTATCGTGGGTCTGCACTATGCGTTGTGCAGTGGTAAGGTCGACGACCTTTACAAACGCGCACTCATCTGTGTGGCTAAGCTGCAATCTCACCAACTGAGTTCGGGTTACACCGAGTTGTTGTGCGACGAACGCGTGTACCTCTTCCGAGGTAGGCTTCTTTGGAAGATTTGAAAATTCCACTCGGAAGTGTTCTCGCGGATCTTGCGAGTGTTCATCTCGACCCCACTGGTTCTGAGACGACTTCTAGAAATTGTACATCCGGCCCACTTGCCGGGACAATGCTCGAACACGGATGCCCGCGACGAAACTTTTTACACAAAAAAACTCGACCGTATGCTCGCGCTCCGAATCGACAACGTGTTAACACTTCGGCTGTCGAAGGCCAACTGGTTCAACTATGTGGTGACCTTATTTTGGGTGTCAGTTAAATATGCAGTACAGTATCAAAAATAAAGAAAATGTTTTCACTTCCAATGAAACGCACGGAAAAGCACCAAAAACAAAGAAGGTGACAAATGTGTAGTCAGCTTTGAAGAGGTATTAAATTTCAAAAATAAATATTTATTTCAAGTGAATGTAGTTAGGGCCTAGTTAATACTCAAAATAAACTGTTTTTAAGCTTTGTGGAGCGATATTATTTACTAAATTAGTGTTTTGAGGTATGGTCAAAATATGTTCAACATAATCAGATGTGGACATATTTTGGCCCACCTGTCAGATTCATCTCTCCAGTTCCGTCCAGCCCTGTCGTCCTCCTTAGTCACGGTTAGTCGACGACTAAGGGGCTTTATTTTTAAGTCAAAAAAGATTTTTCTCAAAATAACCATGTAAAATGGTTAATGTGATTTTTACCACCATCCACGTGGTGCACATCTTTCAAAAAAAAAATCACTTCACTTCACTTCACGACCACCTTCTCAGGAAGCAAAATTTAATAAAACGTTATTTTTGACCATTTTGGGTGTTCAGTGTTAACGCCCTGACCGTACCAGATTGAGTGTAAATGGGATTTGGCAATAGTCGGTACCCACGACCACCCCCTCAGGAGGCAAAATTTAATAAAACGTTATTTTTGACCATTTTGGGTGTTCAGTGTTAACGCCCTGACCGTACCAGATTGAGTGTAAATGGGATTTGGCAATAGTCGGTACCCACGACCACCCCCTCAGGTAGCAAAAAATAATAAAACGTCATTTGAGAGCATTTTGGGCAATTCAAATTGACAAAAAAATTTGATCAGCCCTGTCGTCCTCCTTAGTCACGGTTAGTCGACGACTAAGGGGCTTTATTTTTAAGTCAAAAAAGATTTTTCTCAAAATAACCATGTAAAATGGTTAATGTGATTTTTACCACCATCCACGTGGTGCACATCTTTCAAAAAAAAAAATCACTTCACTTCACTTCACGACCACCTTCTCAGGAAGCAAAATTTAATAAAACGTTATTTTTGACCATTTTGGGTGTTCAGTGTTAACGCCCTGACCGTACCAGATTGAGTGTAAATGGGATTTGGCAATAGTCGGTACCCACGACCACCCCCTCAGGAGGCAAAATTTAATAAAACGTTATTTTTGACCATTTTGGGTGTTCAGTGTTAACGCCCTGACCGTACCAGATTGAGTGTAAATGGGATTTGGCAATAGTCGGTACCCACGACCACCCCCTCAGGAGGCAAAATTTAATAAAACGTTATTTTTGACCATTTTGGGTGTTCAGTGTTAACGCCCTGACCGTACCAGATTAAGTGTAAATGGGATTTGGCAATAGTCGGTACCCACGACCACCCCCTCAGGAGGCAAAATTTAATAAAACGTTATTTTTGACCATTTTGGGTGTTCAGTGTTAACGCCCTGACCGTACCAGATTGAGTGTAAATGGGATTTGGCAATAGTCGGTACCCACGACCACCCCCTCAGGTAGCAAAAAATAATAAAACGTCATTTGAGAGCATTTTGGGCAATTCAAATTGACAAAAAAATTTGATCAGCCCTGTCGTCCTCCTTAGTCACGGTTAGTCGACGACTAAGGGGCTTTATTTTTAAGTCAAAAAAGATTTTTCTCAAAATAACCATGTAAAATGGTTAATGTGATTTTTACCACCATCCACGTGGTGCACATCTTTCAAAAAAAAAATCACTTCACTTCACTTCACGACCACCTTCTCAGGAAGCAAAATTTAATAAAACGTTATTTTTGACCATTTTGGGTGTTCAGTGTTAACGCCCTGACCGTACCAGATTGAGTGTAAATGGGATTTGGCAATAGTCGGTACCCACGACCACCCCCTCAGGAGGCAAAATTTAATAAAACGTTATTTTTGACCATTTTGGGTGTTCAGTGTTAACGCCCTGACCGTACCAGATTAAGTGTAAATGGGATTTGGCAATAGTCGGTACCCACGACCACCCCCTCAGGAGGCAAAATTTAATAAAACGTTATTTTTGACCATTTTGGGTGTTCAGTGTTAACGCCCTGACCGTACCAGATTGAGTGTAAATGGGATTTGGCAATAGTCGGTACCCACGACCACCCCCTCAGGAGGCAAAATTTAATAAAACGTTATTTTTGACCATTTTGGGTGTTCAGTGTTAACGCCCTGACCGTACCAGATTAAGTGTAAATGGGATTTGGCAATAGTCGGTACCCACGACCACCCCCTCAGGAGGCAAAATTTAATAAAACGTTATTTTTGACCATTTTGGGTGTTCAGTGTTAACGCCCTGACCGTACCAGATTGAGTGTAAATGGGATTTGGCAATAGTCGGTACCCACGACCACCCCCTCAGGTAGCAAAAAATAATAAAACGTCATTTGAGAGCATTTTGGGCAATTCAAATTGACAAAAAAATTTGATCAGCCCTGTCGTCCTCCTTAGTCACGGTTAGTCGACGACTAAGGGGCTTTATTTTTAAGTCAAAAAAGATTTTTCTCAAAATAACCATGTAAAATGGTTAATGTGATTTTTACCACCATCCACGTGGTGCACATCTTTCAAAAAAAAAATCACTTCACTTCACTTCACGACCACCTTCTCAGGAAGCAAAATTTAATAAAACGTTATTTTTGACCATTTTGGGTGTTCAGTGTTAACGCCCTGACCGTACCAGATTGAGTGTAAATGGGATTTGGCAATAGTCGGTACCCACGACCACCCCCTCAGGAGGCAAAATTTAATAAAACGTTATTTTTGACCATTTTGGGGGTTCAGTGTTAACGCCCTGACCGTACCAGATTGAGTGTAAATGGGATTTGGCAATAGTCGGTACCCACGACCACCCCCTCAGGAGGCAAAATTTAATAAAACGTTATTTTTGACCATTTTGGGTGTTCAGTGTTAACGCCCTGACCGTACCAGATTGAGTGTAAATGGGATTTGGCAATAGTCGGTACCCACGACCACCCCCTCAGGAGGCAAAATTTAATAAAACGTTATTTTTGACCATTTTGGGTGTTCAGTGTTAACGCCCTGACCGTACCAGATTAAGTGTAAATGGGATTTGGCAATAGTCAGTACCCACGACCACCCCCTCAGGAGGCAAAATTTAATAAAACGTTATTTTTGACCATTTTGGGTGTTCAGTGTTAACGCCCTGACCGTACCAGATTGAGTGTAAATGGGATTTGGCAATAGTCGGTACCCACGACCACCCCCTCAGGTAGCAAAAAATAATAAAACGTCATTTGAGAGCATTTTGGGCAATTCAAATTGACAAAAAAATTTGATCAGCCCTGTCGTCCTCCTTAGTCACGGTTAGTCGACGACTAAGGGGCTTTATTTTTAAGTCAAAAAAGATTTTTCTCAAAATAACCATGTAAAATGGTTAATGTGATTTTTACCACCATCCACGTGGTGCACATCTTTCAAAAAAAAAAATCACTTCACTTCACTTCACGACCACCTTCTCAGGAAGCAAAATTTAATAAAACGTTATTTTTGACCATTTTGGGTGTTCAGTGTTAACGCCCTGACCGTACCAGATTGAGTGTAAATGGGATTTGGCAATAGTCGGTACCCACGACCACCCCCTCAGGTAGCAAAAAATAATAAAACGTCATTTGAGAGCATTTTGGGCAATTCAAATTGACAAAAAAATTTGATCAGCCCTGTCGTCCTCCTTAGTCACGGTTAGTCGACGACTAAGGGGCTTTATTTTTAAGTCAAAAAAGATTTTTCTCAAAATAACCATGTAAAATGGTTAATGTGATTTTTACCACCATCCACGTGGTGCACATCTTTCAAAAAAAAAAATCACTTCACTTCACTTCACGACCACCTTCTCAGGAAGCAAAATTTAATAAAACGTTATTTTTGACCATTTTGGGTGTTCAGTGTTAACGCCCTGACCGTACCAGATTGAGTGTAAATGGGATTTGGCAATAGTCGGTACCCACGACCACCCCCTCAGGAGGCAAAATTTAATAAAACGTTATTTTTGACCATTTTGGGTGTTCAGTGTTAACGCCCTGACCGTACCAGATTGAGTGTAAATGGGATTTGGCAATAGTCGGTACCCACGACCACCCCCTCAGGAGGCAAAATTTAATAAAACGTTATTTTTGACCATTTTGGGTGTTCAGTGTTAACGCCCTGACCGTACCAGATTGAGTGTAAATGGGATTTGGCAATAGTCGGTACCCACGACCACCCCCTCAGGAGGCAAAATTTAATAAAACGTTATTTTTGACCATTTTGGGTGTTCAGTGTTAACGCCCTGACCGTACCAGATTAAGTGTAAATGGGATTTGGCAATAGTCAGTACCCACGACCACCCCCTCAGGAGGCAAAATTTAATAAAACGTTATTTTTGACCATTTTGGGTGTTCAGTGTTAACGCCCTGACCGTACCAGATTGAGTGTAAATGGGATTTGGCAATAGTCGGTACCCACGACCACCCCCTCAGGTAGCAAAAAATAATAAAACGTCATTTGAGAGCATTTTGGGCAATTCAAATTGACAAAAAAATTTGATCAGCCCTGTCGTCCTCCTTAGTCACGGTTAGTCGACGACTAAGGGGCTTTATTTTTAAGTCAAAAAAGATTTTTCTCAAAATAACCATGTAAAATGGTTAATGTGATTTTTACCACCATCCACGTGGTGCACATCTTTCAAAAAAAAAAATCACTTCACTTCACTTCACGACCACCTTCTCAGGAAGCAAAATTTAATAAAACGTTATTTTTGACCATTTTGGGTGTTCAGTGTTAACGCCCTGACCGTACCAGATTGAGTGTAAATGGGATTTGGCAATAGTCGGTACCCACGACCACCCCCTCAGGAGGCAAAATTTAATAAAACGTTATTTTTGACCATTTTGGGTGTTCAGTGTTAACGCCCTGACCGTACCAGATTGAGTGTAAATGGGATTTGGCAATAGTCGGTACCCACGACCACCCCCTCAGGTAGCAAAAAATAATAAAACGTCATTTGAGAGCATTTTGGGCAATTCAAATTGACAAAAAAATTTGATCAGCCCTGTCGTCCTCCTTAGTCACGGTTAGTCGACGACTAAGGGGCTTTATTTTTAAGTCAAAAAAGATTTTTCTCAAAATAACCATGTAAAATGGTTAATGTGATTTTTACCACCATCCACGTGGTGCACATCTTTCAAAAAAAAAAATCACTTCACTTCACTTCACGACCACCTTCTCAGGAAGCAAAATTTAATAAAACGTTATTTTTGACCATTTTGGGTGTTCAGTGTTAACGCCCTGACCGTACCAGATTGAGTGTAAATGGGATTTGGCAATAGTCGGTACCCACGACCACCCCCTCAGGAGGCAAAATTTAATAAAACGTTATTTTTGACCATTTTGGGTGTTCAGTGTTAACGCCCTGACCGTACCAGATTGAGTGTAAATGGGATTTGGCAATAGTCGGTACCCACGACCACCCCCTCAGGAGGCAAAATTTAATAAAACGTTATTTTTGACCATTTTGGGTGTTCAGTGTTAACGCCCTGACCGTACCAGATTAAGTGTAAATGGGATTTGGCAATAGTCGGTACCCACGACCACCCCCTCAGGAGGCAAAATTTAATAAAACGTTATTTTTGACCATTTTGGGTGTTCAGTGTTAACGCCCTGACCGTACCAGATTGAGTGTAAATGGGATTTGGCAATAGTCGGTACCCACGACCACCCCCTCAGGAGGCAAAATTTAATAAAACGTTATTTTTGACCATTTTGGGTGTTCAGTGTTAACGCCCTGACCGTACCAGATTAAGTGTAAATGGGATTTGGCAATAGTCGGTACCCACGACCACCCCCTCAGGAGGCAAAATTTAATAAAACGTTATTTTTGACCATTTTGGGTGTTCAGTGTTAACGCCCTGACCGTACCAGATTGAGTGTAAATGGGATTTGGCAATAGTCGGTACCCACGACCACCCCCTCAGGTAGCAAAAAATAATAAAACGTCATTTGAGAGCATTTTGGGCAATTCAAATTGACAAAAAAATTTGATCAGCCCTGTCGTCCTCCTTAGTCACGGTTAGTCGACGACTAAGGGGCTTTATTTTTAAGTCAAAAAAGATTTTTCTCAAAATAACCATGTAAAATGGTTAATGTGATTTTTACCACCATCCACGTGGTGCACATCTTTCAAAAAAAAAATCACTTCACTTCACTTCACGACCACCTTCTCAGGAAGCAAAATTTAATAAAACGTTATTTTTGACCATTTTGGGTGTTCAGTGTTAACGCCCTGACCGTACCAGATTGAGTGTAAATGGGATTTGGCAATAGTCGGTACCCACGACCACCCCCTCAGGAGGCAAAATTTAATAAAACGTTATTTTTGACCATTTTGGGTGTTCAGTGTTAACGCCCTGACCGTACCAGATTGAGTGTAAATGGGATTTGGCAATAGTCGGTACCCACGACCACCCCCTCAGGAGGCAAAATTTAATAAAACGTTATTTTTGACCATTTTGGGTGTTCAGTGTTAACGCCCTGACCGTACCAGATTGAGTGTAAATGGGATTTGGCAATAGTCGGTACCCACGACCACCCCCTCAGGAGGCAAAATTTAATAAAACGTTATTTTTGACCATTTTGGGTGTTCAGTGTTAACGCCCTGACCGTACCAGATTAAGTGTAAATGGGATTTGGCAATAGTCGGTACCCACGACCACCCCCTCAGGAGGCAAAATTTAATAAAACGTTATTTTTGACCATTTTGGGTGTTCAGTGTTAACGCCCTGACCGTACCAGATTGAGTGTAAATGGGATTTGGCAATAGTCGGTACCCACGACCACCCCCTCAGGAGGCAAAATTTAATAAAACGTTATTTTTGACCATTTTGGGTGTTCAGTGTTAACGCCCTGACCGTACCAGATTAAGTGTAAATGGGATTTGGCAATAGTCGGTACCCACGACCACCCCCTCAGGAGGCAAAATTTAATAAAACGTTATTTTTGACCATTTTGGGTGTTCAGTGTTAACGCCCTGACCGTACCAGATTGAGTGTAAATGGGATTTGGCAATAGTCGGTACCCACGACCACCCCCTCAGGTAGCAAAAAATAATAAAACGTCATTTGAGAGCATTTTGGGCAATTCAAATTGACAAAAAAATTTGATCAGCCCTGTCGTCCTCCTTAGTCACGGTTAGTCGACGACTAAGGGGCTTTATTTTTAAGTCAAAAAAGATTTTTCTCAAAATAACCATGTAAAATGGTTAATGTGATTTTTACCACCATCCACGTGGTGCACATCTTTCAAAAAAAAAATCACTTCACTTCACTTCACGACCACCTTCTCAGGAAGCAAAATTTAATAAAACGTTATTTTTGACCATTTTGGGTGTTCAGTGTTAACGCCCTGACCGTACCAGATTGAGTGTAAATGGGATTTGGCAATAGTCGGTACCCACGACCACCCCCTCAGGAGGCAAAATTTAATAAAACGTTATTTTTGACCATTTTGGGGGTTCAGTGTTAACGCCCTGACCGTACCAGATTGAGTGTAAATGGGATTTGGCAATAGTCGGTACCCACGACCACCCCCTCAGGAGGCAAAATTTAATAAAACGTTATTTTTGACCATTTTGGGTGTTCAGTGTTAACGCCCTGACCGTACCAGATTGAGTGTAAATGGGATTTGGCAATAGTCGGTACCCACGACCACCCCCTCAGGAGGCAAAATTTAATAAAACGTTATTTTTGACCATTTTGGGTGTTCAGTGTTAACGCCCTGACCGTACCAGATTAAGTGTAAATGGGATTTGGCAATAGTCAGTACCCACGACCACCCCCTCAGGAGGCAAAATTTAATAAAACGTTATTTTTGACCATTTTGGGTGTTCAGTGTTAACGCCCTGACCGTACCAGATTGAGTGTAAATGGGATTTGGCAATAGTCGGTACCCACGACCACCCCCTCAGGTAGCAAAAAATAATAAAACGTCATTTGAGAGCATTTTGGGCAATTCAAATTGACAAAAAAATTTGATCAGCCCTGTCGTCCTCCTTAGTCACGGTTAGTCGACGACTAAGGGGCTTTATTTTTAAGTCAAAAAAGATTTTTCTCAAAATAACCATGTAAAATGGTTAATGTGATTTTTACCACCATCCACGTGGTGCACATCTTTCAAAAAAAAAAATCACTTCACTTCACTTCACGACCACCTTCTCAGGAAGCAAAATTTAATAAAACGTTATTTTTGACCATTTTGGGTGTTCAGTGTTAACGCCCTGACCGTACCAGATTGAGTGTAAATGGGATTTGGCAATAGTCGGTACCCACGACCACCCCCTCAGGTAGCAAAAAATAATAAAACGTCATTTGAGAGCATTTTGGGCAATTCAAATTGACAAAAAAATTTGATCAGCCCTGTCGTCCTCCTTAGTCACGGTTAGTCGACGACTAAGGGGCTTTATTTTTAAGTCAAAAAAGATTTTTCTCAAAATAACCATGTAAAATGGTTAATGTGATTTTTACCACCATCCACGTGGTGCACATCTTTCAAAAAAAAAAATCACTTCACTTCACTTCACGACCACCTTCTCAGGAAGCAAAATTTAATAAAACGTTATTTTTGACCATTTTGGGTGTTCAGTGTTAACGCCCTGACCGTACCAGATTGAGTGTAAATGGGATTTGGCAATAGTCGGTACCCACGACCACCCCCTCAGGAGGCAAAATTTAATAAAACGTTATTTTTGACCATTTTGGGTGTTCAGTGTTAACGCCCTGACCGTACCAGATTGAGTGTAAATGGGATTTGGCAATAGTCGGTACCCACGACCACCCCCTCAGGAGGCAAAATTTAATAAAACGTTATTTTTGACCATTTTGGGTGTTCAGTGTTAACGCCCTGACCGTACCAGATTGAGTGTAAATGGGATTTGGCAATAGTCGGTACCCACGACCACCCCCTCAGGAGGCAAAATTTAATAAAACGTTATTTTTGACCATTTTGGGTGTTCAGTGTTAACGCCCTGACCGTACCAGATTAAGTGTAAATGGGATTTGGCAATAGTCAGTACCCACGACCACCCCCTCAGGAGGCAAAATTTAATAAAACGTTATTTTTGACCATTTTGGGTGTTCAGTGTTAACGCCCTGACCGTACCAGATTGAGTGTAAATGGGATTTGGCAATAGTCGGTACCCACGACCACCCCCTCAGGTAGCAAAAAATAATAAAACGTCATTTGAGAGCATTTTGGGCAATTCAAATTGACAAAAAAATTTGATCAGCCCTGTCGTCCTCCTTAGTCACGGTTAGTCGACGACTAAGGGGCTTTATTTTTAAGTCAAAAAAGATTTTTCTCAAAATAACCATGTAAAATGGTTAATGTGATTTTTACCACCATCCACGTGGTGCACATCTTTCAAAAAAAAAATCACTTCACTTCACTTCACGACCACCTTCTCAGGAAGCAAAATTTAATAAAACGTTATTTTTGACCATTTTGGGTGTTCAGTGTTAACGCCCTGACCGTACCAGATTGAGTGTAAATGGGATTTGGCAATAGTCGGTACCCACGACCACCCCCTCAGGAGGCAAAATTTAATAAAACGTTATTTTTGACCATTTTGGGTGTTCAGTGTTAACGCCCTGACCGTACCAGATTGAGTGTAAATGGGATTTGGCAATAGTCGGTACCCACGACCACCCCCTCAGGTAGCAAAAAATAATAAAACGTCATTTGAGAGCATTTTGGGCAATTCAAATTGACAAAAAAATTTGATCAGCCCTGTCGTCCTCCTTAGTCACGGTTAGTCGACGACTAAGGGGCTTTATTTTTAAGTCAAAAAAGATTTTTCTCAAAATAACCATGTAAAATGGTTAATGTGATTTTTACCACCATCCACGTGGTGCACATCTTTCAAAAAAAAAAATCACTTCACTTCACTTCACGACCACCTTCTCAGGAAGCAAAATTTAATAAAACGTTATTTTTGACCATTTTGGGTGTTCAGTGTTAACGCCCTGACCGTACCAGATTGAGTGTAAATGGGATTTGGCAATAGTCGGTACCCACGACCACCCCCTCAGGAGGCAAAATTTAATAAAACGTTATTTTTGACCATTTTGGGTGTTCAGTGTTAACGCCCTGACCGTACCAGATTGAGTGTAAATGGGATTTGGCAATAGTCGGTACCCACGACCACCCCCTCAGGAGGCAAAATTTAATAAAACGTTATTTTTGACCATTTTGGGTGTTCAGTGTTAACGCCCTGACCGTACCAGATTGAGTGTAAATGGGATTTGGCAATAGTCGGTACCCACGACCACCCCCTCAGGAGGCAAAATTTAATAAAACGTTATTTTTGACCATTTTGGGTGTTCAGTGTTAACGCCCTGACCGTACCAGATTAAGTGTAAATGGGATTTGGCAATAGTCGGTACCCACGACCACCCCCTCAGGAGGCAAAATTTAATAAAACGTTATTTTTGACCATTTTGGGTGTTCAGTGTTAACGCCCTGACCGTACCAGATTGAGTGTAAATGGGATTTGGCAATAGTCGGTACCCACGACCACCCCCTCAGGAGGCAAAATTTAATAAAACGTTATTTTTGACCATTTTGGGTGTTCAGTGTTAACGCCCTGACCGTACCAGATTAAGTGTAAATGGGATTTGGCAATAGTCGGTACCCACGACCACCCCCTCAGGAGGCAAAATTTAATAAAACGTTATTTTTGACCATTTTGGGTGTTCAGTGTTAACGCCCTGACCGTACCAGATTGAGTGTAAATGGGATTTGGCAATAGTCGGTACCCACGACCACCCCCTCAGGTAGCAAAAAATAATAAAACGTCATTTGAGAGCATTTTGGGCAATTCAAATTGACAAAAAAATTTGATCAGCCCTGTCGTCCTCCTTAGTCACGGTTAGTCGACGACTAAGGGGCTTTATTTTTAAGTCAAAAAAGATTTTTCTCAAAATAACCATGTAAAATGGTTAATGTGATTTTTACCACCATCCACGTGGTGCACATCTTTCAAAAAAAAAATCACTTCACTTCACTTCACGACCACCTTCTCAGGAAGCAAAATTTAATAAAACGTTATTTTTGACCATTTTGGGTGTTCAGTGTTAACGCCCTGACCGTACCAGATTGAGTGTAAATGGGATTTGGCAATAGTCGGTACCCACGACCACCCCCTCAGGAGGCAAAATTTAATAAAACGTTATTTTTGACCATTTTGGGGGTTCAGTGTTAACGCCCTGACCGTACCAGATTGAGTGTAAATGGGATTTGGCAATAGTCGGTACCCACGACCACCCCCTCAGGAGGCAAAATTTAATAAAACGTTATTTTTGACCATTTTGGGTGTTCAGTGTTAACGCCCTGACCGTACCAGATTGAGTGTAAATGGGATTTGGCAATAGTCGGTACCCACGACCACCCCCTCAGGAGGCAAAATTTAATAAAACGTTATTTTTGACCATTTTGGGTGTTCAGTGTTAACGCCCTGACCGTACCAGATTAAGTGTAAATGGGATTTGGCAATAGTCGGTACCCACGACCACCCCCTCAGGAGGCAAAATTTAATAAAACGTTATTTTTGACCATTTTGGGTGTTCAGTGTTAACGCCCTGACCGTACCAGATTGAGTGTAAATGGGATTTGGCAATAGTCGGTACCCACGACCACCCCCTCAGGTAGCAAAAAATAATAAAACGTCATTTGAGAGCATTTTGGGCAATTCAAATTGACAAAAAAATTTGATCAGCCCTGTCGTCCTCCTTAGTCACGGTTAGTCGACGACTAAGGGGCTTTATTTTTAAGTCAAAAAAGATTTTTCTCAAAATAACCATGTAAAATGGTTAATGTGATTTTTACCACCATCCACGTGGTGCACATCTTTCAAAAAAAAAAATCACTTCACTTCACTTCACGACCACCTTCTCAGGAAGCAAAATTTAATAAAACGTTATTTTTGACCATTTTGGGTGTTCAGTGTTAACGCCCTGACCGTACCAGATTGAGTGTAAATGGGATTTGGCAATAGTCGGTACCCACGACCACCCCCTCAGGAGGCAAAATTTAATAAAACGTTATTTTTGACCATTTTGGGTGTTCAGTGTTAACGCCCTGACCGTACCAGATTGAGTGTAAATGGGATTTGGCAATAGTCGGTACCCACGACCACCCCCTCAGGAGGCAAAATTTAATAAAACGTTATTTTTGACCATTTTGGGTGTTCAGTGTTAACGCCCTGACCGTACCAGATTGAGTGTAAATGGGATTTGGCAATAGTCGGTACCCACGACCACCCCCTCAGGAGGCAAAATTTAATAAAACGTTATTTTTGACCATTTTGGGTGTTCAGTGTTAACGCCCTGACCGTACCAGATTAAGTGTAAATGGGATTTGGCAATAGTCAGTACCCACGACCACCCCCTCAGGAGGCAAAATTTAATAAAACGTTATTTTTGACCATTTTGGGTGTTCAGTGTTAACGCCCTGACCGTACCAGATTGAGTGTAAATGGGATTTGGCAATAGTCGGTACCCACGACCACCCCCTCAGGTAGCAAAAAATAATAAAACGTCATTTGAGAGCATTTTGGGCAATTCAAATTGACAAAAAAATTTGATCAGCCCTGTCGTCCTCCTTAGTCACGGTTAGTCGACGACTAAGGGGCTTTATTTTTAAGTCAAAAAAGATTTTTCTCAAAATAACCATGTAAAATGGTTAATGTGATTTTTACCACCATCCACGTGGTGCACATCTTTCAAAAAAAAAAATCACTTCACTTCACTTCACGACCACCTTCTCAGGAAGCAAAATTTAATAAAACGTTATTTTTGACCATTTTGGGTGTTCAGTGTTAACGCCCTGACCGTACCAGATTGAGTGTAAATGGGATTTGGCAATAGTCGGTACCCACGACCACCCCCTCAGGAGGCAAAATTTAATAAAACGTTATTTTTGACCATTTTGGGTGTTCAGTGTTAACGCCCTGACCGTACCAGATTGAGTGTAAATGGGATTTGGCAATAGTCGGTACCCACGACCACCCCCTCAGGTAGCAAAAAATAATAAAACGTCATTTGAGAGCATTTTGGGCAATTCAAATTGACAAAAAAATTTGATCAGCCCTGTCGTCCTCCTTAGTCACGGTTAGTCGACGACTAAGGGGCTTTATTTTTAAGTCAAAAAAGATTTTTCTCAAAATAACCATGTAAAATGGTTAATGTGATTTTTACCACCATCCACGTGGTGCACATCTTTCAAAAAAAAAAATCACTTCACTTCACTTCACGACCACCTTCTCAGGAAGCAAAATTTAATAAAACGTTATTTTTGACCATTTTGGGTGTTCAGTGTTAACGCCCTGACCGTACCAGATTGAGTGTAAATGGGATTTGGCAATAGTCGGTACCCACGACCACCCCCTCAGGAGGCAAAATTTAATAAAACGTTATTTTTGACCATTTTGGGTGTTCAGTGTTAACGCCCTGACCGTACCAGATTGAGTGTAAATGGGATTTGGCAATAGTCGGTACCCACGACCACCCCCTCAGGTAGCAAAAAATAATAAAACGTCATTTGAGAGCATTTTGGGCAATTCAAATTGACAAAAAAATTTGATCAGCCCTGTCGTCCTCCTTAGTCACGGTTAGTCGACGACTAAGGGGCTTTATTTTTAAGTCAAAAAAGATTTTTCTCAAAATAACCATGTAAAATGGTTAATGTGATTTTTACCACCATCCACGTGGTGCACATCTTTCAAAAAAAAAAATCACTTCACTTCACTTCACGACCACCTTCTCAGGAAGCAAAATTTAATAAAACGTTATTTTTGACC
This sequence comes from Aedes albopictus, assembly GCF_035046485.1. Lineage (NCBI taxonomy): Eukaryota > Metazoa > Arthropoda > Insecta > Diptera > Culicidae > Aedes > Aedes albopictus. The sequence continues at coordinate 131,644,665 of NC_085138.1, forward strand.
ATTTTGGGTGTTCAGTGTTAACGCCCTGACCGTACCAGATTGAGTGTAAATGGGATTTGGCAATAGTCGGTACCCACGACCACCCCCTCAGGAGGCAAAATTTAATAAAACGTTATTTTTGACCATTTTGGGTGTTCAGTGTTAACGCCCTGACCGTACCAGATTGAGTGTAAATGGGATTTGGCAATAGTCGGTACCCACGACCACCCCCTCAGGAGGCAAAATTTAATAAAACGTTATTTTTGACCATTTTGGGTGTTCAGTGTTAACGCCCTGACCGTACCAGATTAAGTGTAAATGGGATTTGGCAATAGTCGGTACCCACGACCACCCCCTCAGGAGGCAAAATTTAATAAAACGTTATTTTTGACCATTTTGGGTGTTCAGTGTTAACGCCCTGACCGTACCAGATTGAGTGTAAATGGGATTTGGCAATAGTCGGTACCCACGACCACCCCCTCAGGTAGCAAAAAATAATAAAACGTCATTTGAGAGCATTTTGGGCAATTCAAATTGACAAAAAAATTTGATCAGCCCTGTCGTCCTCCTTAGTCACGGTTAGTCGACGACTAAGGGGCTTTATTTTTAAGTCAAAAAAGATTTTTCTCAAAATAACCATGTAAAATGGTTAATGTGATTTTTACCACCATCCACGTGGTGCACATCTTTCAAAAAAAAAAATCACTTCACTTCACTTCACGACCACCTTCTCAGGAAGCAAAATTTAATAAAACGTTATTTTTGACCATTTTGGGTGTTCAGTGTTAACGCCCTGACCGTACCAGATTGAGTGTAAATGGGATTTGGCAATAGTCGGTACCCACGACCACCCCCTCAGGAGGCAAAATTTAATAAAACGTTATTTTTGACCATTTTGGGTGTTCAGTGTTAACGCCCTGACCGTACCAGATTAAGTGTAAATGGGATTTGGCAATAGTCAGTACCCACGACCACCCCCTCAGGAGGCAAAATTTAATAAAACGTTATTTTTGACCATTTTGGGTGTTCAGTGTTAACGCCCTGACCGTACCAGATTGAGTGTAAATGGGATTTGGCAATAGTCGGTACCCACGACCACCCCCTCAGGTAGCAAAAAATAATAAAACGTCATTTGAGAGCATTTTGGGCAATTCAAATTGACAAAAAAATTTGATCAGCCCTGTCGTCCTCCTTAGTCACGGTTAGTCGACGACTAAGGGGCTTTATTTTTAAGTCAAAAAAGATTTTTCTCAAAATAACCATGTAAAATGGTTAATGTGATTTTTACCACCATCCACGTGGTGCACATCTTTCAAAAAAAAAAATCACTTCACTTCACTTCACGACCACCTTCTCAGGAAGCAAAATTTAATAAAACGTTATTTTTGACCATTTTGGGTGTTCAGTGTTAACGCCCTGACCGTACCAGATTGAGTGTAAATGGGATTTGGCAATAGTCGGTACCCACGACCACCCCCTCAGGAGGCAAAATTTAATAAAACGTTATTTTTGACCATTTTGGGTGTTCAGTGTTAACGCCCTGACCGTACCAGATTGAGTGTAAATGGGATTTGGCAATAGTCGGTACCCACGACCACCCCCTCAGGAGGCAAAATTTAATAAAACGTTATTTTTGACCATTTTGGGTGTTCAGTGTTAACGCCCTGACCGTACCAGATTGAGTGTAAATGGGATTTGGCAATAGTCGGTACCCACGACCACCCCCTCAGGAGGCAAAATTTAATAAAACGTTATTTTTGACCATTTTGGGTGTTCAGTGTTAACGCCCTGACCGTACCAGATTAAGTGTAAATGGGATTTGGCAATAGTCAGTACCCACGACCACCCCCTCAGGAGGCAAAATTTAATAAAACGTTATTTTTGACCATTTTGGGTGTTCAGTGTTAACGCCCTGACCGTACCAGATTGAGTGTAAATGGGATTTGGCAATAGTCGGTACCCACGACCACCCCCTCAGGTAGCAAAAAATAATAAAACGTCATTTGAGAGCATTTTGGGCAATTCAAATTGACAAAAAAATTTGAATTCCGTCTCAAGGGAGAAAACATCTATGGCAACGCAATGTACTCGTTTATTTTATAATGAGATGGTTATGGGTTCGATTTGTTCTAGCAACTTTTCGCCAAGTTGAAAATTTCAGGTGTGCAGTCATCCAGTTTAGAACAGTTGTCCTTCTCGGCAATTATTTGATGACTGAGACAATATGTTATCTAACAAATGTTTGACAAATTACGTACCATTGGAATTACTTCATTTTTTATGGCCTTCGCACTCATTACAATATGTGTGGAATGCCCTTAGGGTAGGACGGGCAAGATGGCCACCCGGGGCACGATGAGCACTCCTCTGTTTCACTACTTCTATGATGAATTTTGTCCTAACAACTTCATAATCCGTTAGAATAAAGTTCATCCTGTTTGTAAACCTGATAAAAGGTACCTCATAACAAACGAATAGAAAAATATCGTCAAATTAGTCAATAGCATGGATTTTAAGCATTTTTTATAAGAAATCATCAGAATAAAATAAGGTTTTTATGTTAGAATAACATTTTTACCATAATTTTGATTATCAGCGAACATTAATAGCTTACTGTAAAGCATTTTAATTTGCATTAGGAAATATTTTCTTAAAACAAACGTCAAAATTTATTCAATTTTAGTTATTTCCCTATAGTGGGGCAAGACGAGCACCCTTGATGGGAATATAGAAAATATTTTGAATTTTTTGTAATCCACTCAATAGTGCCGAACATAGGTTTCCGTTTTCTCTGCAACTATTTGGTTGCGTTAATTTCTAAAAATAAGCCAATTAATAATCTTTCATTGCTTTTCGGGTCATTTTGTATAAAGTATCAAAAAAACCGCCATTTTTTTAGAACGTGATACCATGGCAATAAACAAGATTTACTATTTCTATCACTGTTTGGCCAATTTATAGTTAAAATATTTTGATTTTAATGAAGTGCTCTTCTTGTCCCGTAGGGGTGCTCGTTTTGCCCCGTAGCATGTTTGAACTGACCATAAAACATATTTTTTGTTTAGTCAAATAAATCATCCTTATTGTGAATTTTGAACCCTGCCATGTTTATGGGTGGTAGAAAACATAATATAGAAAAGAACTACTGTGAGGTACTTCGAAAATTTGTGTTAACTTTCAATAAACTCAACGTGATCCTTAGGGTGCTCAACGTGATCCTTAGGTTGCCCCGCCCTACCCTATATTTAGCAAAATCTAGTAGAATTTCACACTTCCTTTGAAGCGTAATTTATGCATGGGGACTGCCATTATGCAATGTGTAACATTTTTTTTTATGAAACATCATACTGAAATGTGTAAAAACTGGCGATTGCATCAAAATTTCTTCATTTTTGAACGTTACGTAATTTTTAAACATTCCCTGCCTCAATAAGCGAACAAAAAAGTTGTAATACTCATGTAGATTTAACTATTTGTAAAGTTTTGCTGAGGTGCCTGCATTTCATCATGCAATTAAAAATTAATGAGGTGGGCCAAAATATGTTCACTTGGTGGTCAAAAATAAAGTCAGGGGGTCCAAAATAGAAGCCCGGGATCCTTCAGGAATTTTGATATTTCTTGTATTTACAACAACAATTTTGAGTTCTGGTTGGCCTTTTTTGACAGAACAAATGTTGCTCTAAGTAATGCCTACTGAAATTATCCATGTTTTATAATGAACACCTTCTTTTTACGCAGAATTGTTTATCCACTTCTTCAAGGGGTCCAAAATACGTCCCTTACCCTATCAGCCGAGATGCTCAAAGCTGACCCGGAGTAAATATCTGCACAACAGCTCCATCCATTATTCTGCAACATATGGGCACCCGCGACATTTCCAACCAACTGTGTGCAAGGCGTCTTAGTAGTAAAGGTACCCAAAAAGAATGACCTGACCATATGCGATAATTGACGGGATATCATATTACTGTGTATCGTTTTCAAAGTCCTCTGCAAAGTGATCCTTAACCGGATACAGGAGAAGATTGACGTAACTCTCCAACGGCATCAAGAAGGATTCCGTGCCGGACGATCCTGTTTGGACCATATTGTCATGCTCCGTATCATTCTGGAGCAAATCAATGAATTCCAAGAGTCTCTCTACCTGGTGTTCATTGATTACGAAAAAGCTTTCGACCGTCTCAATTACGGAAACATTTGGGAAGCCTTCAGGTGCAAGGGTGTCTCTGAGAAAATCATCGGCCTCATTAAAGCAATGTACATGGCATTTCTGTGCAGAGTGTGTGTGTATACTGTACAACGGTGTCTTGTCCGATCCTATCCAATTTGCTGCTGGAGTGAGGCAAGGATGTATACTATCACTGCTACTGTTTCTTATCCTAATCGACGAGATGTTGGTGGGTGCAACTGATAGTGAAACAAATCTGTTGTTGCTGTGGCAGCCCATTACCATGGAGTACCTAAATGACTTCGAACTAGCTGATGTCGATGCTTTCCTAGCTCTGATATGCAGAGCAAGCTCGACGATCTTGCCAATCGCTTTTCGCCGGCAGGTTTTATCATCAATGTCAACAAGACCAAATCATTGGACGGAAACACGGTCAACCCTTCCAGCTTTACGGTTGCTGGGCAAGCAGTGGAGAATGTTGGAAGCTTCCGAAATCTTGGTAGCCAAATGGCGACCGATAGTGGCATCATGATCTACATAGGTGCACGGATCAAGAAAGCGAGGGCTGCTTTTGCGAGTTTGAGACATGTATGGAAAACAACCAGAATAGTCGACGCACCAAAATCCGAATTTTCAACTAGAACGTGAAATCTGTGTTGCTGTACGCCAGCTAAACTTCGTGTGTATCAGAAGAGAACACTCAACGTCGTGATCAACAGATGCCTGCGGTATATAAATCCTGCATGGTGGCCTGACAATTGGATCATCAACGTGGAGTTCCATCGTCGATGTCATCAAAAGCCGATAGCGACAAAAAATCGGGAGCGAAAGTGGAGGTGGGTCGGCCACACTCTACCCAGGGGCGAAAACGAAATCTGCAAGCAAGCGTTAGATTGGAACCCAGCAGGACATCGCAGCAGAGGCAGACCCAGAGGCTCATGGTGGCGCAGAATCAAAAACGAAATCAAGCAAGTCGACAGAAATTAGACCTGGCCACAGGTCAAGGCGATGGCTGGCAATCGCCCAGGATGGAGATCTTTCAAGTCGGCCCTGAATTGAATTCGGACTGAAAGTAAGTAAGTATACGATATATACGTATATATAAGGTGTTAGCAAGTTTAATATAGTAAAAATTTCAGCTTGATCGGAGCATCGGTTACAAAAATACCAAGATGTATGGAGTAAGTAACTGTGCTAAAAATAGAACAATAAAACAATTTCTAATCATCAGTATTGTACGTGAAGTTGAAAAAGTGGCCACTCTACTGTATTTTGATTCCTTCATGTTTCAGAACTCAGGGCATGAATCTGCACTAAAAATGGTCATCAGCTTACCGATTTTAAAAATGCTGTAAACTAGTGTTCCTAGTAAGTCTTATATTGTTGAAATAATGTTTGGTAAATTAAACAGAATTTTTTGTTTTGTTGTTTCTTTGAATTTTGGGCACACTTAACTATGTGTTCTACATATTTGACAACAAACTTGGATTTCGAATAAATGCCACATTCAAAAAACATCTGAGCAAACCATTTCATTTAAAAGATTGAATCACGAAGATTACCTCATTGAAAAAATACCTCATGAGTTCCCGGAAACCGCAGGGGCCTGAACTTCACTGGAAACCATTTGTCTTTTTGGTTGTATTCACTGGTAAATATACACTGGAACAAATATGCATGTCATACCCATCCGTTCTGTTCCCTTTTTTCTGTTGACTCACTAATTCTGACGATGTTATCGTAGCATTTGTCGGCGGCGGTGGCGGCGGCTCTGCTTCGTCATCTGTATCCAATTCACATCGGTGCACCTACACTTCAGGGGGCGCACTGGGGACAGTTATACGAGGTTTGGGTTCCACAGTCGAGTCACGAAAGATGGATGACGGCGGGCATAATCTACTTACACGACTCGCAATATGTGGCATGTATACTTCAGTATTTTTGTTTGTTTGGCAGCAAGCAGCCAGCCCCGAGTACCCTGTGAAAGAAATGACTCAATGGCGACCGTCGTCGTCGTTGTTGAGTGACGACTGTCGGCAACAGCACGAGTGGTGGAGGAGCACGATATTATGGTAAACGAGCATTACAATATTGTAAGTCACTAGGCGTTCTACAGAGGGCAGATGTCCCTCATCAAACCACAGTTTTTTTCTTACTCAATAATATTAAACTAGAGTACATGAAAATTTTGCGTTTTTATATTTATCATGATGTCTGCATCGATTTTTTTCGGAAATGCGTGACAGAATTACCTGATGGGATTAATTTTGGAATTCCTGCTGAGATTACTCCCGAAATTGGTCCTGTGAATTTCCCGGAAATTCATTGCAAGGTTTTTTCAAGAGTTCCACTTGTAATTTCTTCAGATATTTTGGCTAGGATTACTCCTAAAACTCCTTCTCCTTCGTGAGAAATTCCTCCATGGTTTTTGTTTTCAAAGATTCCCCTAAATATTCCTCCTAGAAATCTCGTAAGAGATTCTTGCTGAGGTACCTCCAGGCATTCCTCCTGGAAATTGCTCATATAGGTATATAGGTTATATCAATTGAACAGCCCAAGTTCTCCATACAAACTTCGGTCTTAAAATGTGAAGGCCCGGTCCAATATTTTTCAATTTTTTTTTTTTCAATATGACACTTCTAGGGTCCCAAACTCCTGTACTTTTATTTGTCTCATCCCATAACGCCAAATTTTGTAAAATTTTGTCTAGCAGTGTAATCTATGGCGAAAAGCGCAATTATGGGTTATATCTTCAAAAACTATGTGAGCTATTATCATCACACGTGTATGTACAAACATTTTTAATGTTGTCCATTTTAGTAATCGATGTCCAATGTGATGTTTAGAGGTAATTATAGTAATATCACAAACCTGTTCTGGAGCCCCGAAACAGCATCTAATTGGAGCAGGCCCGCATCTCCTCTCTCCAAAGCCAAATTCTTGTACGAAACCCGCTGCTGCATAGCCGCTGCAGTAATAATGCATTTTCTCGCCACGTAACGTCAAAAACACGATCATAAAAAGGAACATGATGAAAACCCAGATCCTAGTATGTACCGACTACAATGTAGTATGTACGTGCTTTTCTGTTTTCCGTATCATCGGTCCTGTTCCCACCCGGTACCGTATAGGTAGGTACCTAGACTACTGATCCAATCCGCCCATCCACCCACATGGCATTAGCAAGCCAATGCACGACAAAATACGGCAACCTATCGTGCAGCCAGCCAAAAGCTCTGTCTGTCCTCACTTGGCGTATATGTGTTATGTACCACCTATCAGAGGACCTGGCTGGCTGCTAGTGTTGTAGTCACGATAATATTGAAAGTATACAGTGAACCGTAAGTGATCTTTTTTTCTGTAGTTAGGTATATGCTGTGTGGCGTACTGGTGGTGTTGGTTCATGTCCGTAAGAATAGCCGACCGCCAGCCACTGACGACGACCTAGTGCCACCGGTTGTGGTCAGCCATGCTAACCAGCAGCCGTCGGTCGGATTTGTGCAAAATTTGAATCCTGTTGTCTGAAAAAAGGCGAGATGTGAGTTTTCGTTGAAATTGCATGCCTTAAAACGGATAATAGGATGCACAAATTATATTTCATTTTTGATTTGTAGCAAATCTATCCCATCATTTTCGGGAATCTTTTTTAATTTCAGATTCTCCCAGATTTTTCATTCTTCTCAGGAACTGTAAAGATTAGGACTTTCTTCATAGATTCGTTCAGGGCTTTGCTGGGAAATTTAACCAAAATTCCTTTCAGCTCATAGAGAGCTTATAGCCCATACCACAACGGGTTTAATCAATGCCCTGAAAAGGACACTGTAAAACACAAGCGTAAAGAGAGCCTATAGCTCATTGGAGGTAGCTTGTGACGTCATGCGACTTTCAATATGACATTGAAAGGCACGTCATCGAAAGCATCCTGAATAATCAAGAAATCACCCAAGCAAAAACTACGTTTGAGCGAGTACTTTCTTGAAAACGTATACTCTGTGTAAAAGAGTCACTGTGGACATCCCAAATTGGGAGGCATGTGAGTTTACATGAATAGACATGTTAGCCAGACGAACATCACAGATGTCAATACGTTTCAAGCATTCCAGAAAGAACGAGGTAACCAGATAAATCTGGAACTCATTCCTTCTTTATACAACGCACTCACCCTTTCGGGATAAAACCATGGAGTAATTTCACGCCATGAAAATACCCAGTGCTTGGCAGCAGAAGTTATAAGTGAACCAGATAAGTGAAATTCCAAACTCTGAAAATACCCAATAGAAAATCACAAGAGTTCAAAACATGTTTGAAATACTCAAATCCCTCTGGAGAAAAATAGGACAAAACCCCATTGGCACTAAGGCGATTCTGTAGCTACAATTTTCAGGCGGAAGCTAGAGATTCGTAACTATACAAAAGAATGCTTTATCCGAAGATATTTTGAACTTCAACAGATCAGAGTTCCATTCAGGAATACCTCTTGCGGTCCGCACAGACCGCAGAAGATAAGCTTCTTTCAAAGCAATAGATATGGTATACCACAATGGAGCGCGTTGTAGTAACAAAACTACAATAAAACTTCGAGTAGCAATGGAAGCGAGTTACCCATAACATGTGGTCGCAACCAATTAGTACAGGTTCCCCAGTTTGTTGAGCAGGGACGCCTGAATACGCAAAGTATGCGAAGGAACTTTCAAAAGTGCAAAGAAGGTCAAATTGAGACTCTTCAATCAGTCAACTCATGACAAATTCTGCTCATGCAAAGTTGGGTTAGGTGCAATTCTAAGTTAAGTTAACTGTCCTACCTGAGTATTCCATAAAACTGAAGTATCTCAAATTAATGTTTGAGCTACTTCAGATGATATGACCATCGAAGCAATACTGTCAAATATCAGCAAAAAGATGCTGAAAACAAGAGCTTGCTTAAAGGCATCCATAACGAAAGGTTGAAACATGCTGTTAACGTCATTTTAAAATATAGCATGCTCGCGGCATGACACTTCATTTACAATGAAAGAAGCAAAACTGGGTTGACAAGGTACTCAACGAACATTATCGTTGTACAACAGATGAATGAGTCGCTCTTAAGCTTGATTTGGAAAATTTAGACTGAATAAGCTGTTATTCAGCTGGCATTGTTACTTGGGTAACCTATACAAAAGTTATCCTACGAAAATGAACTTTTTGAAGTAGAGCCACTTGGGCTACACATGCTGTTTACGCTGAAAATTGATCTGAAGTTTCCAAGCCGTAGCCACTACCCAAACTATGCAGGATTACATTCTTCACAACCATACAGGATTACATTCTTCACAAAAAGGAAACATCAACGGCAAACTAAATCGACAGGAGCAATGAAAAGCACTCCATCAGTTGCTTTGGATGCCCTTCTCAATATACTGCCATTGCATCAATTTGTTAAACTACACGCAGCTAAAAGGGCCCTGCAGTTTATACGTTACAATAAAGTCCAAGACGGGGATCTTGTTAGATATTTGAGGATTATCAAAGACTTCAAATTAAACATGGACATAAAAACAGTAGAAGATTGGATGATAACGAAGACCAACTATGATGTTCCCTTCAAAGTGGTGAAACCATGTCGCTATGCTGGTGGCCCAAGTTTACGTCAAGGTTCTATTGTATTTTATACTGATGGGTCCAAGATGGGAGAAAATACTGGAGCTGGTGTTTTTGGTCCTGGTATCAGTAAGGCTATACCAATGGGATGCAGTCCCACTGTATTTCAAGCGGAAGTTCAAGCCATTATAGAGTGTGCCAACATTTGTCTGAAAAGAAATTATAGGTTTATCAAGATCTGTGAAGGACGCCCTAATTCTCCACAGGCTCCGTTTGTGGTTAGGTTTTTATTAGACCCCCCTAACTATTCATTAATTGGCACGGTAAGCATAAAACCGCATAACACCATAAATTAGGGGTCACCTGTTTAGTGGATTCTTACCACTGGATCAAGCGATCCGTTGTGTTATTCTTAGCTAGAACAAGTTGTCCTCTCCCGACTGCGCACGGGACATACACGGCTGTCACACAACATGGGTAGCACAGAGGGCGGCTTCCGCCGCCAGTGTGAGACGTACGGGACACAAAATACTGTCGATCATTTCCTTATCAACTGCCCCACTCTGGAGCACCTAAGATCAACCTATGAGATCACCGGTATCGACAGCACCCTCCAAAACGACGCGGTAAGGGAACGTCAGCTGATAAACTTTTTGAAAGATGCCGATCTTTTTACCTTAATATGACCACTGCTAAGACCCCGGACCTGTTAAGGAATACGAAATTACCACACCCTCTAGCATTACGATGACTCCTGCTACGACCCTGGACTCGAAACGGACACTGTATACTATTTGACAACATCAGCCAAACGATGAACACCACAAAGTGAACTCTGTTAAAACATGTTATGTAACTTGAACTGCCCCCTCCTCTCCACCTTCCCCCAATCATCCTCCTCATTATCTACGGGGATGAACCAGCCTCGGGCTGATAATCCCCATAATAAAGAGCCAATAATAATAATAATATTCTTAGCTAATTGAGACAACCGCTACCGACACTACACAGCTATCTCGGCTGATCTGGAAAAGAAGTTAACATTGATGGTCAACTTCCCAACGAGCCAGAACAGCCCAACAAAGGGGGAGCGAGAAAATTTCATGCAGTGCCCTATTTAGATGAGTTTAGATCAGTGATTCCCAAAGTGGGCGAAAATTTTAGAAATCAAAATTGGGGGGCGAAAATACTAATAAGATACGTATTTCGACCTCAACTGTAAGGTCGTCTTCAGTGTCTTGTACTTGACTCGACTGCGATCAAAAGTATTGAATTGCAAGTCGAGAATGTGAACTGAATCATGAAAACTCCCTTATAGTTCAAGTTTTGTCTAGGATAATAAAAATGCTGTGACTATTAAACATAAGCATCGACTTAATTCTACAGAATTATTGGTATTTATGTGCACTCTTTGGCAAAATTGCTGGACGTATTTCTGAAGGGTTTGTGTGATTCTGGGAATCTAAATAAAATATATTTGGAAACTCCTATAATGAACATTCATAATCATGATTAGTTTTTGTCAAAATTATGAAAAGAACATAGTTTTTTTTCGCAAATTGATGAGAAAAATTGCGTTTCAACTCGTACGCGGACTTATTCATGGAATTTCCAAGCAAAAACATGAATAGGGTCAGGGACCATTTGGGCAGGAGCACCTATTTTGGGCACTTTTCATATTTCAAACCGATTGACTTGAATTTTTGCACATGGTTAGATACTGTGCGTATCTGATCGTGTCTCAAAAATCAAGTCAATCGGTGCCCAAATAGGTGCTCCTGCCCTAATGGTCCCAGACCCTATCAGTCGAATTTCAGAACACTTTTTTGATGAAATTCGTATCACAGTGTTTACAAACAACTGTGTTTGAAAGCATTTCAGAGAAGTTTCTCAGAGAAATTCCAAACTTTACTGAAGTTAATTTGAAAACATACCAAAAATTCTGCGTAAAATTCCATTTAAATATGCCATTTAAATCTAGTCATGAAAGCTGCATATTTACTTATTTGATGATTTATTTAAAACACAGAAAGCATTCAAATTTATGCGAAGCTCGTTGATTTGAATCTGGATGTGGATTTGGAAAAACGTAGCTACATTTGAAAATACACCGATATTTATTATTATTATTTTTCCTTATTATCGAGATTTTTAGCCCTCATTCTGAGTTGCACTTTCTTCACAAACCATATGTTCGTAATTGTTTTCAAATTCTCCACTAGTCTGACTACTTGTGACCAAACATTGACTCTCAGTTGTTGAAAAAGTCCTTTTAAGGACAAACGTCATGAAATCCCGCATCAACGGTGCATCAGAACTTCAAACGCACAAATCTCACGAAGCAAGTTTCAAACAACAGTGCATTTTATTATTCTGTTCTTGCTCACTTGTAATAAGCTTAAAATAAGAAGCTCAGGTGCGCTGGTTTTGTTTACGAAGAGATTTGTGCCCTCGAAATCGTGAGTAGGTGTCAAAGTCGGCCATTGTGGCGGCCATTTTGGGATTCTAACAAGTCTGTCCTTAAGAACAATGATAAAACATCTGGTTGGGAATATCGAGGGTTCATATGTGTTCACAGTTCGTTCTATTTCGATTAATAAATGTTCAATTAACAATGGTTTGAGAAGTAGGCATAAACACGATTTCAATATTTTTGTAAGTACGATTTAAATTGACTATATTTTTTTAAATGCGGAAAATCAACGCATTACAACGCATACACTGAATGGCACTGCTAGATTTGCCACAGCCTTCTACTATAGAAAAAATAAAATCTCACCTAGGGGGCGAAAATATATTTTTGAAGCTCTAAGGGGGCGATACCTCCTAAAAGTTTGGGAAACATTGGTTTAGATACATACATACATTTATTTGTTCAACATCATTAAGACAAGACATAAATCAACAATAGCACGCCACGATACTCGGTTTGTGGCTGCCGCTCTCCATCCTCGGTCGCGCCCAATGCTCGCCAGGTCACGCTCCACCTGGTCCGCCCATCGTGCTCTCTGCGCTCCACGCCTTCTTGTGCCAACCGGATCAGTTGCAAACACCAGCTTTGCAAGATTATTGTCCGGCATTCTTGCAACATGCCCTGCCCATCGTATCCTTCGGCTTTGGCCACCTTCTGGATGCTGGGTTCGGTAAAGTGCAGCGAGCTCGTGGTTCATCCTTCTGTCGAAGATCGTCCTTAGCACGCGTCGCTCGAAAACTCCGTGTGCTTGCAGGTCCTCCTCGATCATGGTCCATGTCTCGTGCCCGTAGAGGACCACCGGTCTTATTAGCGTTTTGTACATGGTGCATTTGGTGCGTGGGTGAATCTTTTTCGACCGCAGTTTCTTCTGGAACCCGTAGTAGGCCCGACTTCCGTTGATGATGCGCCTCCGAATTTCACGGCTCACGTTGTTGTCAGCCGTCAGTAAGGATCCGATGTAGACGAATTCCTCCACCACCTCGAATGTATCCCCGTCTATCGTAACATTACTACCCTGACGGATCCGGTCGTTTTCGGTTCCGCCTACCAGCATGTACTTTGTTTTTGCCGCATTCACCACTAGTCTGTCCTTTGCTGCTTCGCGTTTCAGGCGGGTGTACAGCTCTGCCACCGTTCCAAATGTTCTGGCAATAATGTCCATGTCGTCCGCAAAGCACACAAATTGTCCGGATTTTGTGAACATCGTTCCCCGGCTGTTGAGCCCGACTCGTCGCATCACACCTTAGAGTATGCATGAGAGTCCATCACCTTGTCGCAGTCTCCGGCGAGATTCGAATGAACTGGATAGTTCACCCGAAACCCTTACGCAGTTTTGCACACCGTCCATCGTTGCTTTAATCAGTCTAGTCAGCTTCCCAGGAAAGCCGTTTTCGTCCATGATTCTCCATAGCTCTGCGCGGTCGATACTATCGTATGCCGCTTTGAAGTCGATGAACAGGTGATGCGTTGGGACCTGGTATTCACGGCATTTCTAGAGGAGTTGCCGTACGGTCAATATCTGATCCGTTGTCGACCGGCCGTCGATGAAGCCGGCTTGATAACTTCCCACGAACTCATTAGTTTTAGGTGACAGACGACGGAAGATGATCTGGGATAGCACTTTGTAGGCACCATTCAAAATAGTGATCGCCCTGAAGTTCTCACATTCCAAATGGTCGCCTTTCTTGTGAATGGGGCAGATTACCCCATCCTTCTACTTCTCCGGTAGCTGTTCGGTTTCCCAGATCCTGACTATCAGCCAATGCAGACAGGTGGCCAACTTTTCTGGGCTCATCTTGATGAGTTCAGCTGCGATACCATCCTTACCAGCTGCTTTGTTGGGTTTGAGCTGGTGAATGGCATCCATAACTTCTCTCAGCGTGGGAGTTGGTTCATTTTCGTCCTCCGCTGTACTGGCGTCGTCGTTCCCTCCGTTGCCGTGGGCTCCCGTGCCTACGTTCTCCACGCCGTTCAGGTGCTGATCGAAGTGCTGCTTTCACCTTTCGATCACCTCACGTCCGTCCGTCAAGAGGCCTCCGTCTTTATCCCTGCATATTTCGGCTCGGGGCACAAAGCCGTTGCGGGATGCGTTGAGCTTCTGATAGAACTTCCGTGTTTCTTGGGAACGGCACAGTAGTTCCATTTCTTTACACTCCGTTTCTTCCAGGCGGCGCTTTTTCTCCCGAAAGAGGCGGGTCTGCTGCTTCCACTTCCACGTTCTGTCGAGTCCCTTGCTGCAGCATTACCGCCCTCGCTGCATTCTTCTCCTCCAAAATCGTTCTGCACTCTTCGTCGAACCATTCGTTCCGTCGATTCTGTCCCACGTACCCGATGGTGCTCTCGGCTGCGTCGTTAATGGCTGCTTCCACTGTACTCCAGCAGTCCTCTAGAGGGGCTTCATCGAGCTCGCCCTCGTCTGGCAACGCGGCCTCGAAATTCTGCGCGTATGCTGAGGCGAAATCCGGTTGCTTCAGTCGCTCTAGGTTGTACCGTGGCGGTCACCGGTACCGTACATTGTTGATGACGGAAAGTTTTGGGCGCAGTTTGACCATCACCAGATAGTGGTCGGAGTCGATGTTGGCGCCACGTCGATAATGTCAGAGAAGTGCCGTCTATCAATCAGAATGTGGTCGATTTGAGATTCCGTCTGCTGTGGTGATCTCCATGTGTAACGATAAGGGAGGCTGTGTTGGAAAAAGGTGCTACGTATGGCCATATTTTAGGAGGCGGCGAAATCAATGAGTCGTAGGCCGTTTTCGTTCGTCTGCTGGTGGGCGCTGAACTTACCAATCGTCGGTCTGAATTCCTCCTCCTGGCCTACCTGAGCGTTCAAATCTCCTATGATGATCTTGACGTCGTGGATTGGGCAGCGATCGTACTCGCGTTCGAGCTGCGCGTAAAAATGCGTCCTTGTCATCATCAGTACTTCCGGAGTGTGGGCTGTGCACGTTTATTATGCTGAAGTTGAAGAATCGGCCCTCCTCAACCTGCAAATTCTTTCGTCGATCGGTCACCAACCGATCACGCGCCTCTGCATATCACCCATCACGATGAAAGCTGTTCCCAGCTCGCGTGTGTTGCCACAGCTCTAGTAGATGGTATGATTACCTCTAAACGTTCGCACCATAGATCCTGTCCAACACACCTCCTGCAGCGCTACGATGCCGAACCCGCGGTCCTTCAGTAGATCGGCGAGTATGCGGGTGCTCCCAATGAAGTTGAGAGATCGGCAGCTCCACGTACCGAGTTTCCAATCGCAAGTCCTTTTTGTTCGCTGGGGTCGTTGCCGTTGGTCTCGGTTCGTATTATTTATTCTGTTGCTGATTTTCCGTTACAATGGTTTTTTACGGCTGACTCGTAGGGCCTGAACCAACCCCCTACTTTCCGGAGGACCATAGTGCACAGTTGAGCTTAGAGTCCTTCCCTGGCACTCGGACGTAGATCAGCCGCCCCTAACATGGGAATCAGAGGCTGTCGTGAGCCGCTCCTCCTGGAGAACAGACGCTCAGGTTTACCGAAGCAAACCCCCCTTCCCTGTCAGCCTACGACCAAAGTTCCCGCCGGGGTTGGTTACCCCATCCTCCCTAAGGTTGCTCATAGTTTCCGGCCGGTACCGCGAGGAGGTAGGAATAGGAGTTGCTGGGCAGAGGCTAGTGGATCACAATGGGATCTGAATTGCGCAGCATACCCAGCCTTTACCGTGCCAACCAGGGGGTGTGACACTCTAATCTTTTTGGAATCAGTTCAAAAGATTCAAAAAGATTCGAAAAGATTCGAGGTGATTCGGCGGGATTAACAGAAAAACAGGCGGCCGTCAGTCATTTCCAAAATACTGGATCATTTCGTCCAGTGTTTGTTTTGATTTTGTATAAGAAGCCGATCGGATTGCTGACCATGGGAAAGAAAATTGTTTTCCATTTGGTGGACTGAAAGGTATTACTTATTATAATTATCGTTGATAAACCATCTTTTTAAAAACAAAATCTGTTATATTTCAGCCCAGCAATGCGCCCGATTAATGTGCCGTCGTTGAATCTGCACCGTGAGTAGCCGATGCCAAAGGTATACCTACGCGACGACAAGGATCCGCGTAGTAGAAGAAGGTCCGTCGCGATCGATTCCACCGCCTCCACCAGCAGAGCGGGCTCAATACCGAAACTCCCGAATCAAACCGAACCGGATGGGTACCGGAGTACCCTGTGGAGGTACGTCAGCCAAATCCACCAGACACCAACAAGCACAAGGAAAATGCCGAAATGGTTTCCAGTCGGTCGGACTCACCGTCTGCTCATGAAAAGCAACTATGATGAACGTATTGGTGACGGTATTCCCGTCTGTTTGGTTGCAGTGATGGAATAATATTCAGATTATCTGTCTGCTGAAGTCCTGGAATTGACAGGTGATTACCGCTCGTGGAAGCCCCGAATCACGAATGACTGAAGCATTAGTGCTCTAACGAACCGTAGAAACCTTGATGGGAATAGTCGCAGCTGAACCATCCCCGCAAAAAGGCTTCCATATCGCAACGGTTTAATCAACATGGGCATTCCAATTGATCTGAACTGCGGCTGGTGGGAGGTTTGTTCCTGTGAGGAGTCATCGCGAACATAGGTAATCCTTAGAAACTGCCATAGATAGTTCAGCACCAAAATATGATAAAGGAATAAAGCGAGCGAGTATGATATAAAATGACTTAGGTATTAAAAATAATTTTAACAAAAAATGTCACAGAACTCCCATCAATCTCGATCGCTACAAAGGCTTCAAGGCGTGTTCTGGACTTGTCACTTAGTGGGTTTAGTTGGTTTAATTAATGACAAATGGAAATGTCGGAAGGGCATGATTTACTAGAATCACTAGTACTGGGTTAATTTCTACCGATATCCAACTACGAAGCGCTTTCAAAAACAATCAACAAACATCTTTGCGGCCTTCCATGTATATCTACTGGAAGTTATATTCGCTTGTAGGTATTTCGGCATCCTTGCGATGCGATCAGCCCAACACTTTCTGCCAGCTTGACAAAAATAAGCCGGGCTGTACACTCATATGAAAATTCTGATATATTTAATCAAATGTATGAATCCATTCTTGTTTGAAAGAAACCCAAAGTCTAGGTGGCAATGTAGTTGCCCGTTTAGCGGACTGGAATAACTCCAAAGAGAATTTGATCTATTTTAGTAGGTTTACTAAATGCATCGTCAACAAGCTTCACAAGACAGAACCGTTTCTTCTTCTATTTTGTGCGGGACCGACTATCCCATGCACTTCTCCAAGGGGAAAGGGGAATAATTAAATTATTGATCTATTTTTGAAGTAGGGTGCGGGCACCGGTTTTGGCCAGTCTAAGGGAAATCATTTTTATAAAAATAACCAATAATCCTATGAAAACAACCAATGTGTGAAAAGAAAGGTTTCAATCTATATTTTGAAGGAAAAATGCAGAAATCATGCCAATACTTGATTTTTGTACTAAAAGTGGCACTGGCCAAAATAGAAGCTCTGCCGCAGTTTTGGCCATATTCTTAGGTTTGGTTTCTATTTTGGCCAATCACGTGTATTTCTCATGGGAGTGGCCAAATTAGAAGCACCATGGCCAAAATAGATATATAGGAGCAGATTTTTTAAGGAAAATTATTTTTTCTTCCAGTTTTTAATCAAAATGTGTGGTTTTCACGGCTGTAATCATCATATTCTATTAGGATCTACTAGTAAAAAATAAATTCACGCCGATTTAGATCCCAACAGGCTCAATAACGCACTATGGCCAAAACTCCGGACTGGTCAAAACTGAAGCTTCTACCCTAAATGAATCTGTTTCTAAAGTAGATGGGTAGTAGATGTATTGCCATCAATTCACTTTGGAGGACTTGTTGAACCTTCTTATCGACAAGTTCTGATTATAAGAAGCAATACTTCAAATAGAAATGATTTATTTCTGGAGTAGATGTATTGTACGACAACTTCATAGGAATTGGTGAACTTTCCAATCGACTAGATCTAATTACTGGAAAAAAATACATACAAAGAAAATCGATCTGTTAATACGTATTGTGCATCAAGAAACAGCTTCAAAGGACTTGGTGAACCTTCTTCACGACTAGATCTTCTAAGAAAAATTACAAAGATATTTGATCCGGTTTTCAAAGTATATGTATTGTGCATCACCAAACAGCTTCAGAGGACTTGGTGAACTTTCTTCACGACTAGAACTACTTACTAAGAAAATTGATCTGTTTCTCAAGGTTAACGTATTATGCGTCACCAAACAGCTTCGGAGGACTTGGTGAACCTTCTTCACGACTAGAACTACTTACTAAGAAAATTGATCTGTTTTTCAAGGTTAAAGTATTATGCGTCACCAAACAGCTTCGGAGGACTTGGTGAACCTTCTTCGCGACTAGAACTACTTGGTGAACCTTCTTCACGACTAGAACTACTTACTAAGAAAATTGATCTGTTTCTCAAGGTTAAAGTATTATGCGTCACCAAACAGCTTCGGAGGACTTGGTGAACCTTCTTCGCGACTAGAACTACTTACTAAGAAAATTGATCTGTTTCTCAAGGTTAACGTATTATGCGCAGTGCTGAAAATTTCATTTCGTCATATCTAAATTCAACCACCTACAGCTCATTTTAGAAGCTGAACCTGAGAATATGGTATATGAAGAACTTGTGCGGCTAGACCAGTTCTGAAAGAAAGTCACGGAAAAACTGCTACTTTTCGAATATTTAAGGTAAATGTCACGGACTTCCTTCGCAAAATGCCAATGATATTCACAGTGAATATCATTTGGCATTTTTCAAAGGTAGTCCGTGACATTTACCTTAAATATTCGAAAAGTAGCAGTTTTTCCGTGACTTTCTTGCAGAACTGGTCTAGCCGCACAAGTTCTTCATATACCATATTCTCAGGTTCAGCTTCTAAAATGGCCTGTAGGTGATTGAATTTAGATACGACGAAATGAAGTTTTTAGCACTGATTATGCGTCACCAAACAGCTTCGGAGGACTTGGTGAACCTTCTTCGCGACTAGAACTACTTGGTGAACCTTCTTCACGACTAGAACTACTTACTAAGAAAATTGATCTGTTTCTCAAGGTTAACGTATTATGCGTCACCAAACAGCTTCGGAGGACTTGGTGAACCTTCTTCACGACTAGAACTACTTACTAAGAAAATTGATCTGTTTCTCAAGGTTAACGTATTATGCGTCACCAAACAGCTTCGGAGGACTTGGTGAACCTTCTTCACGACTAGAACTACTTACTAAGAAAATTGATCTGTTTCTCAAGGTTAACGTATTATGCGTCACCAAACAGCTTCGGAGGACTTGGTGAACCTTCTTCACGACTAGAACTACTTACTAAGAAAATTGATCTGTATTTCAAGGTTAACGTATTATGCGTCACCAAACAGCTTCGGAGGACTTGGTAAACCTTCTTCATGACTAGATCTGCTTACTAAGAAACACTACAAAGATAATTCATCTGCGTCACAAAACAATTTCAGAGGAATAAGATTGTCTTGACTTACCACATGTCATAACATAAAGTAGTATATTTACCTATTAGAATGAATACCTTTATTTAATTACATATATGTACTTACCCGTCTGCATGAACTGTTGTATGGCACCGTGTGGTGCCCTTAATTCGTGCGGGTTCAATTTCGCTAACTCATAACTTTTAGGGATCACAATTGTAAAAATGATAATTATTATTGAATTGTCCAAATTTCACTTTATGTAAACACAGTTATAGCTAAATAAAGTAAAATTGAATTAGATTAACCCTCGAACGATCGCGCTGTTGTATTTTGTACAACACGTTGAAAAAATCTCGCTTTTTGTACTCAGCATTAGCGTGGTGCTGACGCAGGTAGTCAACCGCGCGAGTTACGGAAGGTTAAATTAAATATTATCAGTTAGCAAAATTTGGACCCGCACGAAATGAGGGCACTCTATGGTATCCTACTTATGGATTGCGACCAGTTACTTCCAGAAGTGAACTGTTTCTTAAAGTAAAAGTATCACCTAACAACTTGAGAGGACATGGTGAGCCTTTTCAGTGACAAATTATTATTACTTTCAAGTACCGTGAGGTCGTCATTCACCGCTCATGCTCCATTTACCGCTTGAACATAAATCGTATGAAACGAACGGTGAATGGCGACCTTACGATATATCTTATGGACTATAAAACAAATGATGAATTTTGTATCACCTAACAATTTGAGAGGACATGGTGAACCTTTTCAACGACAAGTTGTCATTACAGTCTTGGCCAGAGAACTCCCCCTCTGAATGTGAATTTCGGATGTTTTTAAATACCCATCGAAACAACCTCCCCACCCCCCCAAGCAGTACAATTTATTCAAAGACACTATAAAAATGTGAAATAACAATAAGTTAAAAAACTAACTAATCTGGAGCTCGATTTGAATAGGTCGTATGTGCTTTTGTCGATATAAAATTCGATCAGTTTATTTTAGTTACTGTAGGAAGATATTTTGGTGACTTTTGTTGATGGAATGGAAAGCCTGTCTTATGAGGAATAGGCTGTATGTATCAAAATCTTTAAAATTTCAATGGTTTTCGCTATAAGCCAATCCAACTGATCGAATTTATATCGACAAAAGCACATACGACCTATTCAAATCGAGCTCCAGTAATAACAGACCGCAATAAATTAACTTCCACACTAAGGAAAGGATGTCATCCACCAGCTCAAAGCAAAGGAGTTGATAAGGGTAGTAAGTATCGCAGTTGAATTCATCGCCCAGATGAGCCACCTGTTTGTATCGCATTAAAGTTAATATCTGGAAAATTGGACGGACACCGAATCAAGTGTAGAAAAAAGTACAAGAAAGTAATAAGAGTATTAAATATTTAGAATATGAGAACTGCTGAGATCACCAAAGCCGGAAAGATACGATGTTTAGGGCTTGTTGCAAAATGTCGGGCAATAACCTTGCAAAATAGGTGTATGCTTCAGATCCGGTTGGTACAAAAAGACGTGGAATGAAGTGAAAAAAAAATAGCAAATCATGTTGAACGTGATCTGGCCAACCGAGGATGGAGAGCGGCATGAATGAAATGTAGAACAAGGGCAGAAAATGCTGGTTTTACCCCTTTATAAGGCCGAAAAAACTAGAAGAGTTGTCAACGCATATTACTATGGAAATAATTATATACATGATAACATGTACAAAACAATTTTTGTTTGAAAAATCGAGGTGGCAATATAGTTGCCACTGCCCGTTTAGGTCAAATTTGGCCCCTTTTAAAAACTACAAATGGCTCCCAATTTGTTGTTTAAGCTTTGTTTAGTACCAAAAAAAATACCAGGCGTTGTTAATAATCCCAATTTTGCGTAAACCAAAAAAGAAGTTCGAAATGCATTGTTATATGTAAAACAGAAAAAAATAAAAACAGTAGGTGGCAATATAGTTGCCACTGCCTTATAAAGGGTTAAAACTGATAGGAATACAAATTTAATAGCACTTACTTGGGCAGTTGTTTGGTTTTGTTAACCAGAATCCTGATTGAAGTTTTTAGCTTATTGATCACTATTGATCATATTGTGAAGCTTGGTTGCACACGGTTGGGAAAAGTCAAAATCGCTGGTGATATGCCCCTGATTTCCTGGAACACCGGATCCTGAATCGTTACCTGCTCCCACTGATTCTGTTGCAGCCGACGAAAAATTTGACGACACATAACTGGGGATATTTTCTGGAGATTATGGATTGGATTAGAATTTCATCAGAACAGGGCTTTGGGCAGTTCCAACCGTTCCAACCGACTGTTGTTGACAGTGGTCATCTACAGATGCTTACAAGCAACACCTTATTTGCTGACGGCTTTCCTGTAAACAAGAAGAGTAATAACCAACTCGATTTTAAAACATTTACGGCAGTAGAATGTTCAATATACCTGGAAGCAATGAACGACCGGTGCCGAGGGGATTGTATACCTCCTGTACAGCGATTCCTAGCACTCTCCCACCAGATTCTGCTTTTGAGCAAGTTTTCCGGATCCCAGGTTTCCCAGGTTTTCCCAAAATCGCCGAATAACACGAACACCGTTGCTGACCACTTTTTTTCACGAGAAAAAAAAACAAACGCGGCGATTGTTTTGGCGGGATAGTTTTTGACAGATCACGCTCAAAACACTGAAGCAAAAGTTATCTCAAATTCTTTGGTCGAAATTTGACTGATTCAGAGAGATTCAAAAAGATTCCGAAAAGATTCAAAAATGATTAAGCTCAAAAGATCAGAGTGTCACCCCTGTGACACTCTAATCTTTTTGGAATCAGTTCAAAAGATTCAAAAAGATTCGAAAAGATTCGAGGTGATTCGGCGGGATTAACAGAAAAACAGGCGGCCGTCAGTCATTTCCAAAATACTGGATCATTTCGTCCAGTGTTTGTTTTGATTTTGTATAAGAAGCCGATCGGATTGCTGACCATGGGAAAGAAAATTGTTTTCCATTTGGTGGACTGAAAGGTATTACTTATTATAATTATCGTTGATAAACCATCTTTTTAAAAACAAAATCTGTTATATTTCAGCCCAGCAATGCGCCCGATTAATGTGCCGTCGTTGAATCTGCACCGTGAGTAGCCGATGCCAAAGGTATACCTACGCGACGACAAGGATCCGCGTAGTAGAAGAAGGTCCGTCGCGATCGATTCCACCGCCTCCACCAGCAGAGCGGGCTCAATACCGAAACTCCCGAATCAAACCGAACCGGATGGGTACCGGAGTACCCTGTGGAGGTACGTCAGCCAAATCCACCAGACACCAACAAGCACAAGGAAAATGCCGAAATGGTTTCCAGTCGGTCGGACTCACCGTCTGCTCATGAAAAGCAACTATGATGAACGTATTGGTGACGGTATTCCCGTCTGTTTGGTTGCAGTGATGGAATAATATTCAGATTATCTGTCTGCTGAAGTCCTGGAATTGACAGGTGATTACCGCTCGTGGAAGCCCCGAATCACGAATGACTGAAGCATTAGTGCTCTAACGAACCGTAGAAACCTTGATGGGAATAGTCGCAGCTGAACCATCCCCGCAAAAAGGCTTCCATATCGCAACGGTTTAATCAACATGGGCATTCCAATTGATCTGAACTGCGGCTGGTGGGAGGTTTGTTCCTGTGAGGAGTCATCGCGAACATAGGTAATCCTTAGAAACTGCCATAGATAGTTCAGCACCAAAATATGATAAAGGAATAAAGCGAGCGAGTATGATATAAAATGACTTAGGTATTAAAAATAATTTTAACAAAAAATGTCACAGAACTCCCATCAATCTCGATCGCTACAAAGGCTTCAAGGCGTGTTCTGGACTTGTCACTTAGTGGGTTTAGTTGGTTTAATTAATGACAAATGGAAATGTCGGAAGGGCATGATTTACTAGAATCACTAGTACTGGGTTAATTTCTACCGATATCCAACTACGAAGCGCTTTCAAAAACAATCAACAAACATCTTTGCGGCCTTCCATGTATATCTACTGGAAGTTATATTCGCTTGTAGGTATTTCGGCATCCTTGCGATGCGATCAGCCCAACACTTTCTGCCAGCTTGACAAAAATAAGCCGGGCTGTACACTCATATGAAAATTCTGATATATTTAATCAAATGTATGAATCCATTCTTGTTTGAAAGAAACCCAAAGTCTAGGTGGCAATGTAGTTGCCCGTTTAGCGGACTGGAATAACTCCAAAGAGAATTTGATCTATTTTAGTAGGTTTACTAAATGCATCGTCAACAAGCTTCACAAGACAGAACCGTTTCTTCTTCTATTTTGTGCGGGACCGACTATCCCATGCACTTCTCCAAGGGGAAAGGGGAATAATTAAATTATTGATCTATTTTTGAAGTAGGGTGCGGGCACCGGTTTTGGCCAGTCTAAGGGAAATCATTTTTATAAAAATAACCAATAATCCTATGAAAACAACCAATGTGTGAAAAGAAAGGTTTCAATCTATATTTTGAAGGAAAAATGCAGAAATCATGCCAATACTTGATTTTTGTACTAAAAGTGGCACTGGCCAAAATAGAAGCTCTGCCGCAGTTTTGGCCATATTCTTAGGTTTGGTTTCTATTTTGGCCAATCACGTGTATTTCTCATGGGAGTGGCCAAATTAGAAGCACCATGGCCAAAATAGATATATAGGAGCAGATTTTTTAAGGAAAATTATTTTTTCTTCCAGTTTTTAATCAAAATGTGTGGTTTTCACGGCTGTAATCATCATATTCTATTAGGATCTACTAGTAAAAAATAAATTCACGCCGATTTAGATCCCAACAGGCTCAATAACGCACTATGGCCAAAACTCCGGACTGGTCAAAACTGAAGCTTCTACCCTAAATGAATCTGTTTCTAAAGTAGATGGGTAGTAGATGTATTGCCATCAATTCACTTTGGAGGACTTGTTGAACCTTCTTATCGACAAGTTCTGATTATAAGAAGCAATACTTCAAATAGAAATGATTTATTTCTGGAGTAGATGTATTGTACGACAACTTCATAGGAATTGGTGAACTTTCCAATCGACTAGATCTAATTACTGGAAAAAAATACATACAAAGAAAATCGATCTGTTAATACGTATTGTGCATCAAGAAACAGCTTCAAAGGACTTGGTGAACCTTCTTCACGACTAGATCTTCTAAGAAAAATTACAAAGATATTTGATCCGGTTTTCAAAGTATATGTATTGTGCATCACCAAACAGCTTCAGAGGACTTGGTGAACTTTCTTCACGACTAGAACTACTTACTAAGAAAATTGATCTGTTTCTCAAGGTTAACGTATTATGCGTCACCAAACAGCTTCGGAGGACTTGGTGAACCTTCTTCACGACTAGAACTACTTACTAAGAAAATTGATCTGTTTTTCAAGGTTAAAGTATTATGCGTCACCAAACAGCTTCGGAGGACTTGGTGAACCTTCTTCGCGACTAGAACTACTTGGTGAACCTTCTTCACGACTAGAACTACTTACTAAGAAAATTGATCTGTTTCTCAAGGTTAAAGTATTATGCGTCACCAAACAGCTTCGGAGGACTTGGTGAACCTTCTTCGCGACTAGAACTACTTACTAAGAAAATTGATCTGTTTCTCAAGGTTAACGTATTATGCGCAGTGCTGAAAATTTCATTTCGTCATATCTAAATTCAACCACCTACAGCTCATTTTAGAAGCTGAACCTGAGAATATGGTATATGAAGAACTTGTGCGGCTAGACCAGTTCTGAAAGAAAGTCACGGAAAAACTGCTACTTTTCGAATATTTAAGGTAAATGTCACGGACTTCCTTCGCAAAATGCCAATGATATTCACAGTGAATATCATTTGGCATTTTTCAAAGGTAGTCCGTGACATTTACCTTAAATATTCGAAAAGTAGCAGTTTTTCCGTGACTTTCTTGCAGAACTGGTCTAGCCGCACAAGTTCTTCATATACCATATTCTCAGGTTCAGCTTCTAAAATGGCCTGTAGGTGATTGAATTTAGATACGACGAAATGAAGTTTTTAGCACTGATTATGCGTCACCAAACAGCTTCGGAGGACTTGGTGAACCTTCTTCGCGACTAGAACTACTTGGTGAACCTTCTTCACGACTAGAACTACTTACTAAGAAAATTGATCTGTTTCTCAAGGTTAACGTATTATGCGTCACCAAACAGCTTCGGAGGACTTGGTGAACCTTCTTCACGACTAGAACTACTTACTAAGAAAATTGATCTGTTTCTCAAGGTTAACGTATTATGCGTCACCAAACAGCTTCGGAGGACTTGGTGAACCTTCTTCACGACTAGAACTACTTACTAAGAAAATTGATCTGTTTCTCAAGGTTAACGTATTATGCGTCACCAAACAGCTTCGGAGGACTTGGTGAACCTTCTTCACGACTAGAACTACTTACTAAGAAAATTGATCTGTATTTCAAGGTTAACGTATTATGCGTCACCAAACAGCTTCGGAGGACTTGGTAAACCTTCTTCATGACTAGATCTGCTTACTAAGAAACACTACAAAGATAATTCATCTGCGTCACAAAACAATTTCAGAGGAATAAGATTGTCTTGACTTACCACATGTCATAACATAAAGTAGTATATTTACCTATTAGAATGAATACCTTTATTTAATTACATATATGTACTTACCCGTCTGCATGAACTGTTGTATGGCACCGTGTGGTGCCCTTAATTCGTGCGGGTTCAATTTCGCTAACTCATAACTTTTAGGGATCACAATTGTAAAAATGATAATTATTATTGAATTGTCCAAATTTCACTTTATGTAAACACAGTTATAGCTAAATAAAGTAAAATTGAATTAGATTAACCCTCGAACGATCGCGCTGTTGTATTTTGTACAACACGTTGAAAAAATCTCGCTTTTTGTACTCAGCATTAGCGTGGTGCTGACGCAGGTAGTCAACCGCGCGAGTTACGGAAGGTTAAATTAAATATTATCAGTTAGCAAAATTTGGACCCGCACGAAATGAGGGCACTCTATGGTATCCTACTTATGGATTGCGACCAGTTACTTCCAGAAGTGAACTGTTTCTTAAAGTAAAAGTATCACCTAACAACTTGAGAGGACATGGTGAGCCTTTTCAGTGACAAATTATTATTACTTTCAAGTACCGTGAGGTCGTCATTCACCGCTCATGCTCCATTTACCGCTTGAACATAAATCGTATGAAACGAACGGTGAATGGCGACCTTACGATATATCTTATGGACTATAAAACAAATGATGAATTTTGTATCACCTAACAATTTGAGAGGACATGGTGAACCTTTTCAACGACAAGTTGTCATTACAGTCTTGGCCAGAGAACTCCCCCTCTGAATGTGAATTTCGGATGTTTTTAAATACCCATCGAAACAACCTCCCCACCCCCCCAAGCAGTACAATTTATTCAAAGACACTATAAAAATGTGAAATAACAATAAGTTAAAAAACTAACTAATCTGGAGCTCGATTTGAATAGGTCGTATGTGCTTTTGTCGATATAAAATTCGATCAGTTTATTTTAGTTACTGTAGGAAGATATTTTGGTGACTTTTGTTGATGGAATGGAAAGCCTGTCTTATGAGGAATAGGCTGTATGTATCAAAATCTTTAAAATTTCAATGGTTTTCGCTATAAGCCAATCCAACTGATCGAATTTATATCGACAAAAGCACATACGACCTATTCAAATCGAGCTCCAGTAATAACAGACCGCAATAAATTAACTTCCACACTAAGGAAAGGATGTCATCCACCAGCTCAAAGCAAAGGAGTTGATAAGGGTAGTAAGTATCGCAGTTGAATTCATCGCCCAGATGAGCCACCTGTTTGTATCGCATTAAAGTTAATATCTGGAAAATTGGACGGACACCGAATCAAGTGTAGAAAAAAGTACAAGAAAGTAATAAGAGTATTAAATATTTAGAATATGAGAACTGCTGAGATCACCAAAGCCGGAAAGATACGATGTTTAGGGCTTGTTGCAAAATGTCGGGCAATAACCTTGCAAAATAGGTGTATGCTTCAGATCCGGTTGGTACAAAAAGACGTGGAATGAAGTGAAAAAAAAATAGCAAATCATGTTGAACGTGATCTGGCCAACCGAGGATGGAGAGCGGCATGAATGAAATGTAGAACAAGGGCAGAAAATGCTGGTTTTACCCCTTTATAAGGCCGAAAAAACTAGAAGAGTTGTCAACGCATATTACTATGGAAATAATTATATACATGATAACATGTACAAAACAATTTTTGTTTGAAAAATCGAGGTGGCAATATAGTTGCCACTGCCCGTTTAGGTCAAATTTGGCCCCTTTTAAAAACTACAAATGGCTCCCAATTTGTTGTTTAAGCTTTGTTTAGTACCAAAAAAAATACCAGGCGTTGTTAATAATCCCAATTTTGCGTAAACCAAAAAAGAAGTTCGAAATGCATTGTTATATGTAAAACAGAAAAAAATAAAAACAGTAGGTGGCAATATAGTTGCCACTGCCTTATAAAGGGTTAAAACTGATAGGAATACAAATTTAATAGCACTTACTTGGGCAGTTGTTTGGTTTTGTTAACCAGAATCCTGATTGAAGTTTTTAGCTTATTGATCACTATTGATCATATTGTGAAGCTTGGTTGCACACGGTTGGGAAAAGTCAAAATCGCTGGTGATATGCCCCTGATTTCCTGGAACACCGGATCCTGAATCGTTACCTGCTCCCACTGATTCTGTTGCAGCCGACGAAAAATTTGACGACACATAACTGGGGATATTTTCTGGAGATTATGGATTGGATTAGAATTTCATCAGAACAGGGCTTTGGGCAGTTCCAACCGTTCCAACCGACTGTTGTTGACAGTGGTCATCTACAGATGCTTACAAGCAACACCTTATTTGCTGACGGCTTTCCTGTAAACAAGAAGAGTAATAACCAACTCGATTTTAAAACATTTACGGCAGTAGAATGTTCAATATACCTGGAAGCAATGAACGACCGGTGCCGAGGGGATTGTATACCTCCTGTACAGCGATTCCTAGCACTCTCCCACCAGATTCTGCTTTTGAGCAAGTTTTCCGGATCCCAGGTTTCCCAGGTTTTCCCAAAATCGCCGAATAACACGAACACCGTTGCTGACCACTTTTTTTCACGAGAAAAAAAAACAAACGCGGCGATTGTTTTGGCGGGATAGTTTTTGACAGATCACGCTCAAAACACTGAAGCAAAAGTTATCTCAAATTCTTTGGTCGAAATTTGACTGATTCAGAGAGATTCAAAAAGATTCCGAAAAGATTCAAAAATGATTAAGCTCAAAAGATCAGAGTGTCACCCCTGTGACACTCTAATCTTTTTGGAATCAGTTCAAAAGATTCAAAAAGATTCGAAAAGATTCGAGGTGATTCGGCGGGATTAACAGAAAAACAGGCGGCCGTCAGTCATTTCCAAAATACTGGATCATTTCGTCCAGTGTTTGTTTTGATTTTGTATAAGAAGCCGATCGGATTGCTGACCATGGGAAAGAAAATTGTTTTCCATTTGGTGGACTGAAAGGTATTACTTATTATAATTATCGTTGATAAACCATCTTTTTAAAAACAAAATCTGTTATATTTCAGCCCAGCAATGCGCCCGATTAATGTGCCGTCGTTGAATCTGCACCGTGAGTAGCCGATGCCAAAGGTATACCTACGCGACGACAAGGATCCGCGTAGTAGAAGAAGGTCCGTCGCGATCGATTCCACCGCCTCCACCAGCAGAGCGGGCTCAATACCGAAACTCCCGAATCAAACCGAACCGGATGGGTACCGGAGTACCCTGTGGAGGTACGTCAGCCAAATCCACCAGACACCAACAAGCACAAGGAAAATGCCGAAATGGTTTCCAGTCGGTCGGACTCACCGTCTGCTCATGAAAAGCAACTATGATGAACGTATTGGTGACGGTATTCCCGTCTGTTTGGTTGCAGTGATGGAATAATATTCAGATTATCTGTCTGCTGAAGTCCTGGAATTGACAGGTGATTACCGCTCGTGGAAGCCCCGAATCACGAATGACTGAAGCATTAGTGCTCTAACGAACCGTAGAAACCTTGATGGGAATAGTCGCAGCTGAACCATCCCCGCAAAAAGGCTTCCATATCGCAACGGTTTAATCAACATGGGCATTCCAATTGATCTGAACTGCGGCTGGTGGGAGGTTTGTTCCTGTGAGGAGTCATCGCGAACATAGGTAATCCTTAGAAACTGCCATAGATAGTTCAGCACCAAAATATGATAAAGGAATAAAGCGAGCGAGTATGATATAAAATGACTTAGGTATTAAAAATAATTTTAACAAAAAATGTCACAGAACTCCCATCAATCTCGATCGCTACAAAGGCTTCAAGGCGTGTTCTGGACTTGTCACTTAGTGGGTTTAGTTGGTTTAATTAATGACAAATGGAAATGTCGGAAGGGCATGATTTACTAGAATCACTAGTACTGGGTTAATTTCTACCGATATCCAACTACGAAGCGCTTTCAAAAACAATCAACAAACATCTTTGCGGCCTTCCATGTATATCTACTGGAAGTTATATTCGCTTGTAGGTATTTCGGCATCCTTGCGATGCGATCAGCCCAACACTTTCTGCCAGCTTGACAAAAATAAGCCGGGCTGTACACTCATATGAAAATTCTGATATATTTAATCAAATGTATGAATCCATTCTTGTTTGAAAGAAACCCAAAGTCTAGGTGGCAATGTAGTTGCCCGTTTAGCGGACTGGAATAACTCCAAAGAGAATTTGATCTATTTTAGTAGGTTTACTAAATGCATCGTCAACAAGCTTCACAAGACAGAACCGTTTCTTCTTCTATTTTGTGCGGGACCGACTATCCCATGCACTTCTCCAAGGGGAAAGGGGAATAATTAAATTATTGATCTATTTTTGAAGTAGGGTGCGGGCACCGGTTTTGGCCAGTCTAAGGGAAATCATTTTTATAAAAATAACCAATAATCCTATGAAAACAACCAATGTGTGAAAAGAAAGGTTTCAATCTATATTTTGAAGGAAAAATGCAGAAATCATGCCAATACTTGATTTTTGTACTAAAAGTGGCACTGGCCAAAATAGAAGCTCTGCCGCAGTTTTGGCCATATTCTTAGGTTTGGTTTCTATTTTGGCCAATCACGTGTATTTCTCATGGGAGTGGCCAAATTAGAAGCACCATGGCCAAAATAGATATATAGGAGCAGATTTTTTAAGGAAAATTATTTTTTCTTCCAGTTTTTAATCAAAATGTGTGGTTTTCACGGCTGTAATCATCATATTCTATTAGGATCTACTAGTAAAAAATAAATTCACGCCGATTTAGATCCCAACAGGCTCAATAACGCACTATGGCCAAAACTCCGGACTGGTCAAAACTGAAGCTTCTACCCTAAATGAATCTGTTTCTAAAGTAGATGGGTAGTAGATGTATTGCCATCAATTCACTTTGGAGGACTTGTTGAACCTTCTTATCGACAAGTTCTGATTATAAGAAGCAATACTTCAAATAGAAATGATTTATTTCTGGAGTAGATGTATTGTACGACAACTTCATAGGAATTGGTGAACTTTCCAATCGACTAGATCTAATTACTGGAAAAAAATACATACAAAGAAAATCGATCTGTTAATACGTATTGTGCATCAAGAAACAGCTTCAAAGGACTTGGTGAACCTTCTTCACGACTAGATCTTCTAAGAAAAATTACAAAGATATTTGATCCGGTTTTCAAAGTATATGTATTGTGCATCACCAAACAGCTTCAGAGGACTTGGTGAACTTTCTTCACGACTAGAACTACTTACTAAGAAAATTGATCTGTTTCTCAAGGTTAACGTATTATGCGTCACCAAACAGCTTCGGAGGACTTGGTGAACCTTCTTCACGACTAGAACTACTTACTAAGAAAATTGATCTGTTTTTCAAGGTTAAAGTATTATGCGTCACCAAACAGCTTCGGAGGACTTGGTGAACCTTCTTCGCGACTAGAACTACTTGGTGAACCTTCTTCACGACTAGAACTACTTACTAAGAAAATTGATCTGTTTCTCAAGGTTAAAGTATTATGCGTCACCAAACAGCTTCGGAGGACTTGGTGAACCTTCTTCGCGACTAGAACTACTTACTAAGAAAATTGATCTGTTTCTCAAGGTTAACGTATTATGCGCAGTGCTGAAAATTTCATTTCGTCATATCTAAATTCAACCACCTACAGCTCATTTTAGAAGCTGAACCTGAGAATATGGTATATGAAGAACTTGTGCGGCTAGACCAGTTCTGAAAGAAAGTCACGGAAAAACTGCTACTTTTCGAATATTTAAGGTAAATGTCACGGACTTCCTTCGCAAAATGCCAATGATATTCACAGTGAATATCATTTGGCATTTTTCAAAGGTAGTCCGTGACATTTACCTTAAATATTCGAAAAGTAGCAGTTTTTCCGTGACTTTCTTGCAGAACTGGTCTAGCCGCACAAGTTCTTCATATACCATATTCTCAGGTTCAGCTTCTAAAATGGCCTGTAGGTGATTGAATTTAGATACGACGAAATGAAGTTTTTAGCACTGATTATGCGTCACCAAACAGCTTCGGAGGACTTGGTGAACCTTCTTCGCGACTAGAACTACTTGGTGAACCTTCTTCACGACTAGAACTACTTACTAAGAAAATTGATCTGTTTCTCAAGGTTAACGTATTATGCGTCACCAAACAGCTTCGGAGGACTTGGTGAACCTTCTTCACGACTAGAACTACTTACTAAGAAAATTGATCTGTTTCTCAAGGTTAACGTATTATGCGTCACCAAACAGCTTCGGAGGACTTGGTGAACCTTCTTCACGACTAGAACTACTTACTAAGAAAATTGATCTGTTTCTCAAGGTTAACGTATTATGCGTCACCAAACAGCTTCGGAGGACTTGGTGAACCTTCTTCACGACTAGAACTACTTACTAAGAAAATTGATCTGTATTTCAAGGTTAACGTATTATGCGTCACCAAACAGCTTCGGAGGACTTGGTAAACCTTCTTCATGACTAGATCTGCTTACTAAGAAACACTACAAAGATAATTCATCTGCGTCACAAAACAATTTCAGAGGAATAAGATTGTCTTGACTTACCACATGTCATAACATAAAGTAGTATATTTACCTATTAGAATGAATACCTTTATTTAATTACATATATGTACTTACCCGTCTGCATGAACTGTTGTATGGCACCGTGTGGTGCCCTTAATTCGTGCGGGTTCAATTTCGCTAACTCATAACTTTTAGGGATCACAATTGTAAAAATGATAATTATTATTGAATTGTCCAAATTTCACTTTATGTAAACACAGTTATAGCTAAATAAAGTAAAATTGAATTAGATTAACCCTCGAACGATCGCGCTGTTGTATTTTGTACAACACGTTGAAAAAATCTCGCTTTTTGTACTCAGCATTAGCGTGGTGCTGACGCAGGTAGTCAACCGCGCGAGTTACGGAAGGTTAAATTAAATATTATCAGTTAGCAAAATTTGGACCCGCACGAAATGAGGGCACTCTATGGTATCCTACTTATGGATTGCGACCAGTTACTTCCAGAAGTGAACTGTTTCTTAAAGTAAAAGTATCACCTAACAACTTGAGAGGACATGGTGAGCCTTTTCAGTGACAAATTATTATTACTTTCAAGTACCGTGAGGTCGTCATTCACCGCTCATGCTCCATTTACCGCTTGAACATAAATCGTATGAAACGAACGGTGAATGGCGACCTTACGATATATCTTATGGACTATAAAACAAATGATGAATTTTGTATCACCTAACAATTTGAGAGGACATGGTGAACCTTTTCAACGACAAGTTGTCATTACAGTCTTGGCCAGAGAACTCCCCCTCTGAATGTGAATTTCGGATGTTTTTAAATACCCATCGAAACAACCTCCCCACCCCCCCAAGCAGTACAATTTATTCAAAGACACTATAAAAATGTGAAATAACAATAAGTTAAAAAACTAACTAATCTGGAGCTCGATTTGAATAGGTCGTATGTGCTTTTGTCGATATAAAATTCGATCAGTTTATTTTAGTTACTGTAGGAAGATATTTTGGTGACTTTTGTTGATGGAATGGAAAGCCTGTCTTATGAGGAATAGGCTGTATGTATCAAAATCTTTAAAATTTCAATGGTTTTCGCTATAAGCCAATCCAACTGATCGAATTTATATCGACAAAAGCACATACGACCTATTCAAATCGAGCTCCAGTAATAACAGACCGCAATAAATTAACTTCCACACTAAGGAAAGGATGTCATCCACCAGCTCAAAGCAAAGGAGTTGATAAGGGTAGTAAGTATCGCAGTTGAATTCATCGCCCAGATGAGCCACCTGTTTGTATCGCATTAAAGTTAATATCTGGAAAATTGGACGGACACCGAATCAAGTGTAGAAAAAAGTACAAGAAAGTAATAAGAGTATTAAATATTTAGAATATGAGAACTGCTGAGATCACCAAAGCCGGAAAGATACGATGTTTAGGGCTTGTTGCAAAATGTCGGGCAATAACCTTGCAAAATAGGTGTATGCTTCAGATCCGGTTGGTACAAAAAGACGTGGAATGAAGTGAAAAAAAAATAGCAAATCATGTTGAACGTGATCTGGCCAACCGAGGATGGAGAGCGGCATGAATGAAATGTAGAACAAGGGCAGAAAATGCTGGTTTTACCCCTTTATAAGGCCGAAAAAACTAGAAGAGTTGTCAACGCATATTACTATGGAAATAATTATATACATGATAACATGTACAAAACAATTTTTGTTTGAAAAATCGAGGTGGCAATATAGTTGCCACTGCCCGTTTAGGTCAAATTTGGCCCCTTTTAAAAACTACAAATGGCTCCCAATTTGTTGTTTAAGCTTTGTTTAGTACCAAAAAAAATACCAGGCGTTGTTAATAATCCCAATTTTGCGTAAACCAAAAAAGAAGTTCGAAATGCATTGTTATATGTAAAACAGAAAAAAATAAAAACAGTAGGTGGCAATATAGTTGCCACTGCCTTATAAAGGGTTAAAACTGATAGGAATACAAATTTAATAGCACTTACTTGGGCAGTTGTTTGGTTTTGTTAACCAGAATCCTGATTGAAGTTTTTAGCTTATTGATCACTATTGATCATATTGTGAAGCTTGGTTGCACACGGTTGGGAAAAGTCAAAATCGCTGGTGATATGCCCCTGATTTCCTGGAACACCGGATCCTGAATCGTTACCTGCTCCCACTGATTCTGTTGCAGCCGACGAAAAATTTGACGACACATAACTGGGGATATTTTCTGGAGATTATGGATTGGATTAGAATTTCATCAGAACAGGGCTTTGGGCAGTTCCAACCGTTCCAACCGACTGTTGTTGACAGTGGTCATCTACAGATGCTTACAAGCAACACCTTATTTGCTGACGGCTTTCCTGTAAACAAGAAGAGTAATAACCAACTCGATTTTAAAACATTTACGGCAGTAGAATGTTCAATATACCTGGAAGCAATGAACGACCGGTGCCGAGGGGATTGTATACCTCCTGTACAGCGATTCCTAGCACTCTCCCACCAGATTCTGCTTTTGAGCAAGTTTTCCGGATCCCAGGTTTCCCAGGTTTTCCCAAAATCGCCGAATAACACGAACACCGTTGCTGACCACTTTTTTTCACGAGAAAAAAAAAACAAACGCGGCGATTGTTTTGGCGGGATAGTTTTTGACAGATCACGCTCAAAACACTGAAGCAAAAGTTATCTCAAATTCTTTGGTCGAAATTTGACTGATTCAGAGAGATTCAAAAAGATTCCGAAAAGATTCAAAAATGATTAAGCTCAAAAGATCAGAGTGTCACCCCTTCGGTGCCAACTTCGTACACAACTGAAACAAAAATCGTTTATTACAGCATTTTTGCCTGACAAGCATGACGTGAACTCTACAATTTTTTGAGGTTATTATTACCCAAGGGGCTAGTCGCTTGGAACATTGTGCCAAGAGGTGCCAAGCACACCGTCTTATACGCTGTGTGGCACACCGAGGCACTCTGAGGCACAATTTTGACACTTGAGTTTGGGTGAAAAAACTAGGCAACCATGTGCATTTGACCTGTAAAATGAAAACAAACAGTTGGTTGTCTTGGTAATTGCCAAGCAAAATCTGAATCATCAAGCAGTGGCACTTCGGGGCACATTGAGGCACAATTCAATACCCGGTGGCACACTGAAAATAATTGGCGCAAGTAAAGATGTGTTCAGCGACTCCCCCTTGTTATTACCCCCAAAGTGCCTGAAAATTTTAACCAATCTAGCTTCTGCTTGTCCAATTTTGTCTTTTGTGTACTATTTCCTTGAGTAGCTCGGATGCTTCTCTGTCAACATTGATTAACTTATTGGATGAATTTTATTTACGAGCATACTCGTTTGAACTGCCAGTCAATGAAGGTTTTGATATTCACCCATTTGAAAAAAAAAATAACCCGGTCAAAAGAAATTTCCGAAAAAAGTTTACTATACTGGGCTTGGGAAGATTTTAACTTCGGGCAACGATTTCCCTCCAGATTTTTCATCTGACAGTGCGCAGTGCGCACTTACATAGTAATAAAAGTAGTTTTCAACCCTGAAGTTTGAACTTGAGACAGTTTCGTCTACTACTTTTGTAATTGTACTCTTGTCACTCTCTATTATCTTCACCGAACTGTAAAATGATGCTCTCTGACTGTGAATAAAAATCAACCAAATATTCGATTTTTTTTTCTTCAAAAAAAAAATGCTGGGACTGCTATCGCTTGATAAAAAAAAAAGCTTTCAACAGTTCAAATTTTACTGTAACCCAGAATCTTCATGTACTTTCTCGCAAAAATCCTTCAGATTTTGAACTCTGATGTTGAAAGCTCCATTAATATGTTTGATGTGATTTGTGCTTTGTACAAACCCGGTTTGACTGTTTTGGCTTTGAAGATACCACAAATAGTCCATTTTACGAGCCGATTTTATGAATGAATTTTGACAGGAGGTAGCGTCCAATAATCCGTGAAAAACAATATGTATTATCATCAACATTGTTGTCACTTCGTAATGGCTCATTACTGCAAGATAATATGGAGCGTATCCATATGGTGTACACGGGATCGTTCGTTGCGTCAATCTTATTTCGATTTGGGATCACTTCGCAGAGTACTTTGAGAACAATGCACAGTAACATGATACCCCGCCAATTGTCGCATACAGTCAGAACACTCTTTTGGTTACCTTAGCTAAGATCATTCAGTCGGCCGGGAATGATGGTTTATTGAAGTGAATGTTGAATAAAATCGAGGACTTCAACAAGTCTCATCTAATAATGCAGATTATAATCATTTTATACTATTTCAGTAAATCTTAGGATAGTTGCAAAACCTTATAATATTTTACAATAAGTGGCCATGCCACTAAAAAGCAATGCAGCGATTCAACGTTTACTGTACAGTCTAACTCCTGTGCCGAAGCATGGAGGCGCATGGTTCTTCTGTTATTTTATCCATAAACAAGCGTGTGCGTGTGATAAATTTAAAACAATTTTGAGTATTCTTTGGAGTAAATAAAATATATAATAAAAATAGAAATGCTTGGAGCAGATCTAACAAACCGTTGTGCATAACTTCTCGTTACATGATAATTATTTTGGACCGTTTTAGTTTGAAGCACAAACAATCGCACTGGATGTGTATTAATTCTTAAGCATTGAATGGAAGAATCCGAAACCGAAATTCGATCGGCACCAACCACCCAAGAATTCTGCTCGATGAAAAGTGCCTTCCCCACGACACACGGCGGTATACTTATCTCGCTGCAACGTTGCCGCATTTCCGTGCTCTGTTGCCGTCATGACCGCGGTGAAATATCAGCAGTGAGCTGTCGTAATATTCATGTGTGTAGTACAATACCCGCTACCATGCGCCCGCTTTCCGCCCATCACACCACACCGACGACGATAGGACTTTTCAGCGAAAAGCGCCACCCGACTCACACTTTCTTCGCGGGACATATCGGATCGTACGGACGGGAAGAACCTCCCTTGTATGGGTAGTCCCGACCCGATAGTAGTAAATACATAGCATTGTCCGTTTTTTTACGTACTTTACTACTAAAGTAGGTATTTATTATTAGAAGACTCTATCATCAGCACGGAAACAGAACGCGGACGCGCTCGTCTAGCTGCTGGATGCCATCATGCTGCATGCACTAAAATCGTGCTTCGTTGGCAGTTTATGTCAGGGGGATGACGAAGGGCCCGAATCATCTACCCAGCATTCAATTCAACATGGCGTCCAATGTTTTTGTTTCGATTGCTTAATTCATGGAAAATGCGCTGGAAACATCGATACGGCTTCGCTGCTACATATAATATCGTGCAAAGTGATAAGGAAAGAGAAACAATCATCAAAAACAACGATTTCGTTTGAAATGTGTAATTTCTGAAATAAGCACTAGCAACACACGAGCCACACACCCGAAAATCAGGAGCAAGTTAGGGTAAACCGACCAGAAAGTGGGTACCAAAACGCGCCGTACCAAAAATGATGTTGGGTGGAGCGGCGATGTACCGAGTTTGACAGCCGTGTCACCCCACTGGTTTATGTACCTTCCTGATGGGCTCTGTAGAACTAGAAT
Organism: Aedes albopictus; assembly: GCF_035046485.1. Classification (NCBI taxonomy): domain Eukaryota; kingdom Metazoa; phylum Arthropoda; class Insecta; order Diptera; family Culicidae; genus Aedes; species Aedes albopictus. The sequence continues at coordinate 131,683,097 of NC_085138.1, forward strand.
ATATCACCGCGGACCGGACCGGACCGCAGTGATAGTGACGTTGATTTTTGTTTATAAACACCGAAGGAAGGCGTTTCAAAACCTGCACTACGCTATCTCCGCCGTTTGATGGTTACTCGTTCGGACTGAATGTTGATAATAGGTACGGTACGGTCGATGAAGTGAATGCTATTTATTTGAAAGCGTTAAATTTCTACTCGGCGCTGATTGATGAGTGGAAGAATTTTTAAGTACACTTCATTCGATAGAGACACTTGGGAGAAAAGCTACTGATATGAGTGAAAAGTATAGATAATATGTTGCGTAACACTTGCCTTCCGAGCTGTTTTCTGTTATCTATGTAGATCATTTCCGATTTTTATTTAGAGCTCATCATGAACAGAGGATTGCAACATAGGTCTAAAATGAACAAATTGAAACACTTGAAACAACTTGAACACATTATTAATTTTTGGCTTGTTTTTTCACTAGAAAATCCAAATACCGTCCAGTAGATGATATCTATTATTTCTAACAGGTGAACATATGTACATAGGAAATTCAACTAATAATCTATTCCAGTCAAAGGGTCTATATATCTGAAAACAATCATTCTGTAAAAAATCATGAATTTTAATCCACTAGCATTCATGATTTCAGGACTTGATTTTCACAATGCTCTTGTAGAGTTTTTCGACACCTAATCTGAAAGCTCTGCATAACACCAATAAACCATAAACCTTCAGCTTCAATATGTGCTCGGAAAGCCCATTCTTACTAACCTTACTGGTCAGACTAAGGCCTGAGTGTCCTCTGCTGTACGTAGGAGTCGTCTCCTTAATCCTCTTTTTATACAACTTTTTTTACGCGATTTTGGTCATTTGCGGAGGGCAAATCACGTAAAAAAATCCCTTGGATTTTTTCTGCTCGATTTGTCGAAGTTACGCGAACTTTTTTTTGTGCGGACGCATCCATCGCGTAAAACAAAATTGAGTGTATTCGGTCAATGGCTGTGTGTCTCAAGTTTCGCACTCTACGAAGGGTCCGAAGATCGTCCTCCACTTGATCGATCCACCTAGCTCGTTGCGCACCACGTCTTCTTGTACCGATCGGATGATTCTCGAGAACCATTTAAGTCGGGTTGCTATTTGATACCCTGATGACGTGACGATTATGCCGTAAACCGTAAAACAATATACACTCCCGTGCAAAAGTTTGGGGTCACCTCATAAAAAAACATGGAAATGTTTTTCGGTCATATCTCAGTCATCTTTCATTTAATCCAGTCGTTCTCAGACTCTATCGAAAGATTAAGAGTTAGATTTGATTCGTAGGTATTTTTCACAAATTTTATATGATTTTTTTATCTGTATTAACGAGATTTTTAGCCCTAGGCTAGTTCATCTCGGGACCCACGCTTAACTTCCCTTCCGAAGGAAGAACTCACATTTTGCGAGTTTGTCGGGAGTGGGATTCGATCCCAGGTCCTCGGCGTGATAGTCAAGTGTTGTAACCATCACACCAGGTCCGCTCCACTTTATATGAAATTTTTAGTATAAAAAGTTTACCTAAACTTACATGTTTTTCCTTAATCTGTACGAAAAATTGTTTTGCGTGTAATTCAAAATGGGGTCGACCAAATTTTAAAATTAAAGTTGCATTACAACCCTATTTCTATCCTCTTTGAGAGCCATTCACTAGATTTTAGCGGAAAAAATCATAACATAAATTAAATTATCGAGTTAGGTTTACAAGTCACCGTGCAAAAGTTTGGGGTCACCTTCCAAATGAAGCCTGAGTCGGATTTTTGTTCAAATCGTCATTTCCTTTTGGCGCAACTTCAATTCTTTCTTTGATAGTTGAATGGCAAGACACAGAAATGGTTATGAAATGTTCATAAATTAAGTTTTCGACTAAGTTAAGGTAGAAAATGGTATATAAAATCCATACTAAATCAGCTAAGTTTGTTATATAAAGTGCCAACGAGGATGGAAGTGAGATAAAAATGACTGATTCGCGAATTTTACCCTAATAACAGTAAGTGTTATAACCACAAACATACCATTACATTAATTTAAATAAATAAATGCCGGCTTCCTTTCATAAGACATGCATAAGGATACTCTGAAAGGGTTTATGGTGGGAGTCCTATGCGGTTGGAGGCTGGGATCTGATAAAATTAGGTTTTAGTTATATTTTTTCTGGAACTCCTCTTGGGAATCCTTTAGGAACTCCTTCCAGGATTTTTGCAGAAACTCTCTCTGGGATTCCTTCTGGAATTCTTTCAGACATTCTCAATATATAAAAATGAGTTTGAAATCCCTTTGAGGCAACAAAACTCACAAATGACTGAACCGATCGGGATGACTCTGGAGTGGTTTGATTCGTATTTATGGTGGCTTATAAACACAGCCACCATAAATACGAATCAAACCATGCCAGAGTCATCCCGATCGGTTCAGCCATTTGTGAGTTTTGTTGCCTCAAAGGGATTTCAAACTCATTTTTATATATTGAGAATGTCCGAAAGAATTCCAGAAGGAATCCCAGAGAGAGTTTCTGCAAAAATCCTGGAAGGAGTTCCTAAAGGATTCCTAAGAGGAGTTTCAAAAAAAAAGTTACGAAAATGAATTAAAACATTAAGAAAATTTGGAAAGTGCTTATTTGTTGTAACCGGGGAAGAAAATCAACACGATCGAAATGAAACCAATAGAGTGCGGTGCTTTTTTGAGCCCTACAGTTGGCACCACAGCTTGGCAAGACGTTTGCCGGGACAGCTAGTTCTCAATAAAAATCTTGCAAAAGTTTTACTCTTCTAGGATTTTTAATGAAATTCCTATATGTCATAATTCCAGGAGTTTCGTTTATAATTTCTTCAGGACTTCCCTGAAGAATTCTTCCAACAATTTCGTAAGGAGTTCTTCCAGCAATTTTTCATGGTGTTCCTTCAGGGTTTCCTCAAACAATTCCTAACAGGAGAAGGATAACATTTCCACAGAAATTCCTTCTGAGAATCCAAAAAAATAACATCTGAAAACATTCTCAGAATGCCCTGATAGAACTTTTAGAGGAATTCCAAAAGGAACTCCTGGAGGAATCTTGAAAGGAAATCATAGAGAAATCCCAAAAGAATCTCCGTGAGGAGTTCCTGGAGCAATTCCAGATGGAACATTTGGAGAAATCATGAATAATTACCTGGGAGAATCCCAGAAGGAGCTATTTGTAGAGTCTTTGAAGTAGTAAGTAAATTTCTGAAGAAAACACAGAAGAACTTTTTGAAGGAATCCCCGGGAGGAATTTCTAAAGGAATCCAACAATATTTTTTGAAGAATCCCGGAAGATATTCAGATAGCATTTATGGTGAAATCTAAGAAAGAAAATCCTGAAGGAATTCCAGAAGGAACTATGGGAGGAATCCTTGAAGGGATTCCTCGCGGAATTCAAAGAGATCCTGGACGAATCATTGTAAGAGTGAATGGAGGGATGCCGGAAGAAGTTCCTGGAGGTGTCCCGGGAAAAAGTCCTGCAAAATCCCAGAAGGAACTCCTGTAGGAATTCGAAAAAGATCTTCTGGAAGAATCCAGCAAGGAATTCCTGTAGGAATTCGAAAAAGATCTCCTAAAAGAATCCCAGAAGTAGCTGCAAGAAGGATTTTGAAAGCATGTCGGAAGAAATTCCTGCAGAAATCTCTGAATGAATATCTGTGTTAATTCCGGAAGCAATTCTTGGAGGTAACCCAGAAGAAACTCCTGGAAGTTCTTATGGGATCTCAAAAGAAATTCTGGTTGAAATCCCTGGAGAGATGTCCGAAGAAATTCCTGGTGGAAGAGTGGAAAAGAAAACCTTTCGAGAACTTTTGAAGGAATCCATCGATTAACTCCCAGAAGAACGTTAGAAAAAAAAAATCCTGGAGAAATCTCAAATGGAATTTTTGGAGGAATCTTAGAAGGAACTCCGGAAGGAATACTTGGAAGGAACTCTGAAGGAACCCCTAAAGTAATACAAGAAGGATTTATCAAATGGAGCCCTAAAGGAAATTCTTGGAGAAATTCCAGAAGGAAATGCTGGAGGAATTCAAAAAGAGAGGGAATCACAAAAACGGTTCAATTCATGGTCCAATTCCTCGTTTTAGCAGGAAAAAACTTCCTATGTCTGTTAACGTTAATTTGAGATGCTTAGTGTTTTCAGAGAAGTTATTTGAAATTGTTTGTTGCATTTTTTTTTCAAAATGGATGTTATTTCAGACAACTTTGCCAAAGACACAATTTATCTAGCTGTGCAAGATAGAAGATGATGTGATCTGGCGAAACCGATTAAAAGTGAACGGTGGAAAGAAACAACATATCTATATTTTTTGGCTATTGTTGGTTTTTCATAACATTCGTTAAATGTTTCAGTTGAATTTGAAGTCAAAATTCAGTTCCGATGTTTTTTGACATAAAATTTGTTTAAGGGGAGGGGGGTGTTCAACCAGCTACGTCATTTATAGTGGGGGTATCCGAATTTGTGACGAAATGCTACGAGGGGGAGAGGGTGTTAAAAATCACGCATTAAAGCTACGTAATTTATGGACGCTCCCTAACGTAGGAGCATAGGCTGAAGATGGGTACCCATACCCTATTTCTGCATTCATTTTCAGGAAGGGTACCGAGCCACTTGGGCGGTGTTTCTATTTTGGGCACTTTTGCGCTAAAACTCAGTCATTTTTGAACCAATTGGCTTAACCATACCTATCTCACCACGTTTCAAAAATTGTGTCAATTGGTTCAAAATTGACTGAGCTACAGCGGAAAGTAACCCAAATAGAAGCCACTGCCCAAGTGGCTCGGTTCCCTATCTCACAGCACAGTGGAGGTGAAATTGTATGCCAAAATCTGAACTGAAAGATCTGGCACAAAATTCAACTTTTTGAATCTCTGAGGGAAAAACAAGAACTGTACAGAAATCCACAATATATCTAAATACTGGTTACAGTGGCTTATTTAGCCTAACAGAAAAAAAATACAAAAAGGTGGAAGCAGCACTTCAACAAACACCATAGTAGGAAACAAGGTGCAGCGGAGGATGAAAAAACAACTCGTTCCACAAAGAAACGCAAGTATGACACGTCTGACAGCTGTCAGCAAAGCTACTTTATCTATTTGAAACCCTGTATAAAATTAATCGGTGGACTTTTATATTGATCGAGCTAAAATTGTTCACATAACACCTGAGTGGAATGCAAAATTGACATAAAGCTCGTTGACGTGGTTTTTGATAAGACATAACAGAACAATTAACGCCCTAAATGTTCTTACTTCTACCCGTTCGAGTTGAGTCGAAACATTAAGTTATGCAATTTTCGTGGTAATATAAATCTGGACGAACATTTGAAAAGGGCCTATCTGCTTTTTGTAAACAAACATGTTTCTGTCTCTGCAGGGCCCATCTGCATCCACCCACGCACATCAACACCCTTAACCGATAGCTTGAAGAACACTCTTTCTGATAAGGGTGTTGATGTGCGTGGGTGGATGCAGATGGGCCCTACAGAGACAAAAACATGTTTGTTTACGCAAAGCAGATAGGCCCTTTTCAAATGTTCGTCCAGAAATGAACAAAATCAGAAAGTCCTTAACCTAGAACATGCTAAAATATAAAACAGTAATACCGACGGGCATATGAGGAAGACGACGATTTTTATCACCGTCGGTCGTCAACCAACAGCAGAGCGTTTTGCGAAACACACTTGGACACGCCTACCAACACAAGTGCGGCTGAATGAAAATGAGTTTTTTTTTTTTTAATTTCTGTTCTGCACTGTGTGGTGTTCATTGTTTACTTGCTTTTGCTGTTCTTTTTCCACACATAGGTAGCCCTCTACGTGTACTAACACTACCGTTTGTTTGAGGATAAACTTCATCGTCATCATTAGCACGGCACGTCTTGTCGCTGTTGTCGTTGCCGACGACGTTGAGCTAACGAAACGCGATACGAAAATGTTGGCCTACAGACCGAATGGAAAATCGATACACCCGCCCGGGGTGCATGGGGTGGCGTTGAAAATTCGTGGCGAATCATCCAGTGCTTAGCAAGGAGTTGGAAGACATGCGCTTTACTTGAGGAAAACCTCCAGAACCTAAATTGGAATACGATAAATGTAGAGCTAAAGGACTCTCAAACCCACAGCTGTAAAGGCGTGGGTATTCCAGCATGACCATGCTGAGGGTGAGGGGCTGACCGTAAAACCGTGAGATGATAACCCGAAGTGTCTAACACAACTCTGGTCCTCACAAGTTCCTACCTCATGCTTCCACGGATCAATCGACCACTATGAGTGCTCAGCTCAGCAGAGAAATTCAGAGACGCATTGTGGCTGGAAATCTAGCTTACTTTGAACTCCGCAGAGCTATCACACGACGTTAACTAACTACAAAACGCTGAGTAATTCTCTCTGGATACGAAACATGGACTGTACGCGCAGAGGATCAACGCGTTTTATTTTATTTTATTTTATTTTATTTTATTTTATTTTACTTTATTTTATTTTATTTTATTTTATTTTATTTTATTTTATTTTATTTTATTAACTTCGTCTTCAACATACGCTGTACAATAGTATGGGACAAACATCAAATTCTCGCTCCAGTTGACTTTTTCGATACCATTTAGGTCTCATAAGAACTGTGCAAAATTTCAGCGCAATCGGTGAAACTATAATTTAGCGCAAGCGGTTCAAAGTTTTCATAGGATTTACTATGGGAAAAGTTACACTTTCAGATAAAAATTCCCAGAGGTCGCTAGAGGTGTGCGCCGCCGCGCCGCGCCGCGCCGATGAGAAATCGGCGTGAATCGGCGTGCGGCTCCCCAAGCCAACAAGAATCAAAAATACTATATTTTTTAAACGGGGATAGGTAAAGGGGGGTTATACCCATGCACTGGTGGAAAAAGTTTATGGTTATGTTGTTTGAAGCCGATCCAGGAAGCATCGGCGTGTCGGCGTGGCAAACGGCGGCGGCGGCGGCGTGAAAACCGCACGCCGATCGGCGTATTCCTTCTCAGAAAGGCTACCATCATCAAAACCAAAAAATTTCTGCAGCAGCACATAGCTAGATGTCCATTTGTTGCAATCCAATCATTAGAAAGTAGTTTATTTTGTTCATAATTGTTTGAGAAGCCCCACGCCGATGCACGCCGATTTTACGCCGAATATTCGGCGCACACGTCCAGAGGTCGCCCCTTGTCTCGTTAATTCTTCTTCTTCTTCTTTCTGGCCAACTAGCACCGTTCGGCGCCAGTTGTGTTTTACGTCGGCTGGGTCTAGGAGCTAAGCCTTAAATTCCGACGCCCCAGGGAGACAGCCATCACACCTGAGGACCCTACATATCGAACCCAACAACACATGGGCCGGGACCTACGGCTTTACTTCCTATCCGAGGGAAGACGTGATCACGGATTTTATGTCTCAGAAAATCCCATCGGCGTCGACGGGAATTGAACCCCGACCGACTGGGGTGAGAGGCAACCACGCTTACCACTACACCACCGACGCCGGTCTCGTTAATTCAAATCGGATCAACGCTTCTTGTAGAAAAATCATTTGTGAAACTTTTCTTCGAAGACCGCAAAACAATTGGATGCTTGTGGAAAAAGTTATTGATTTATTACCGATTAGTGATCCAACGAACAGCTTTTTGTTTTGTTTTATCAGCAGCACTGCTGCTGCCATTGCTTCATGGGGTGGCGGGTGGCATCACCACCCCCAGAAACAGCAGCAGCCAAGGCAGCAGCTACAGTGCTGCTGATAAAACAAAACAAAAAGCCGTTCGGTGGATCACTAATCGGTAATAAATCAATAACTTTTTCCATAAGCATCCAATTGTTTTGCGGTCTTCGAAGAAAAGTTTCATAAATGATTTTTCTACAAGAAGCGTTGATCGATTTGAATTAAGGAGACAAGGGGCGACCTCTGGGATTTTTTGTTTGAAAGTGTAACTTTTCCCATAGTAAATCCTATGTAAACTTTGAACCGCTTGCGCCAAATTATAGTTTCACCGATTGCGCTGAAATTTTGTACAGTTCATATGGGACCTAAATGGGATCTAAAAAGTCGGCTGGAGCGAGGATTTATTTTATCCATACAAGCGTGTCTCATACTACTGTACAAACTGTATATACTACAACTAAACATTAATTTAATTTTCTTATATTAGCTCTAAATCTATCTCTGCCAACATTAAAATCGGAATCAATAACATTTAACAAATTCAAAAAAACACTTCTAGAGGGTGACTCTGCCCGAACACGGTTCGGTGCTAGGTTCGATGCCTACTGACTACGAACAAGGAACGAGAACGGGTACGGCGCACAGGAACGAAGAATCTAGCTTGTTGTAAAAGATCAGGACAGTCAATTCGATTATTTAAAATGTCGTAAGCGAACATTCTCCGAAGGAATACTCGGCGTGCTTGTAAAGTCTTAAGTTTGATAAGTTCACATCGGTGCTCATAGGGGGGAAGTCTCAGTATATCATTCCATGGGAGTCTTCGTAAAGCAAAGTGCACAAAGCAACGCGTGATAAATATATGCGAGTTAGGGGCTGTCCGTGTAGCAGCCGGCTTAGAATAGCACTACGGACCACCTGTTCCGGGGGTAAAAGTCCACCAAACAGGTAACCCCAATCCAAGGTGTCAGGCGACCCGTGCTGAGGGATGAATGGTTGAGGGGGTTTAAAACATGCTCGATCTTTAACGGAGCCCGTAGCGTGGGTAGATCGCCTTTTTGGGTTGCGTTGCGGTGTTAGATCTACCAAACCGAAATCTAGTGTCGTCCTATTTTTCAATTTTGGAATATGTGTTCTGATAATTATAGGCATTATAGTATTTAGTCCTTGCTACTGGTGTTGTGATGATTTCCAGTCTTTGAATAAAACTAAGTGTACCAACTTTACTTTGCATATAGTTAAAAACCTCACCATCTGAGGCTAAACTCAATGCAAAGGAAATCAAATTGGGTTAGGGATCCATGTATGTACTAACTCTTCGAAGACTGGAAAGTGCTAGTACGCAAGGAACATACTAGAATCCTTATTACTGAACACATGTCCCATTATTGAAATGATATTGCTGCTAATGTTAAAACCCGGGTCCTAAACCTGGGAAGAATTTAGCAGTAAAACAAGGGTGATGCTAGGTTTCCGATGCATGGCCAATATCAGTACTCTTGTTTTGTTTTCTAAGAAAACAAAACAAAAACTGTATCAAAATCGATACTTTATTGCCCCTCAATGGCAATTGAGTAATGCGACATGCACTACACTAAGGATACGGGTAATGTCACAATAGATCTAAAAACTGGTCGCAGTGACAAACCCGAACAGGAATAAAAAAAAAAAAAAAATAGGGGCTGTCCATTAATTACGTAAGGGAATTTCTACGATTTTCCGACACCCCCTCCCCCCCTTGTAAGATTTTTTGTATGAGAACCCAAAATTTTTTGTATGGCGCGTAAGATTTCACAATACTACTGAATCAACAATTTGCCGCCATAATACTCAATTTGCAGCTGCAGCTCTCCATCCTCGGTCACGCCCAACACTCGCCAGATCACGCTCCACCTGGTCCGCCCATCGTGCTCTCTGCGCTCCACGCCTTCTTGTACCAACCGGATGGTTAGCAAACACCAACTTTGCAGGGTTGTTGTCCGGCATTCTTGCAACATGCCCTGCCCACCGTATCCTTCCAGCTTTGGTCACTTTCTGGATACTGTGTTCGCCGTAAAGTGTAGCGAGCTCGTGGTTCATCCTTCTCCGCCACACACCGTTCTCCTGCACACCGCCGAAGATCGTCCTTAGCACCCGTCGCTCGAAAGCTCCGAGTGTTTGCAGGTCCTCCTCGAGCATCGTCCATGTCTCGTGTCCGTAGAGAACCACCGGTCTTATTAACGTCTTGTACATGGTACATTTGGTGCGGGGGTGAATCTTTTTTGACCGCAGTTTCTTCTGGAGCCCATAGTAGGCACGACTTCCACTGATGATGCGCCTTCGTATTTCTCGGCTCACGTTATTGTCAGCCGTTAGCAAGGAACCGAGGTAGACGAATTCTTCTACCACCTCGAAAGTATCCCCGTCTATCGTAACATTGCTGCCAAGGCTTGTCCTGTCTCGCTCAGTTTCACCTACCATCATGTACTTTGTCTTAGCCGCATTCACCACCAGTCCGACCTTTGCTGCTTCACGTTTCAGGCGGGTGTACTGTTCTGCCACCGTTCCAAATGTTCTGGCAATAATATCCATGTCATCCGCAAAACAGACAAATTGGCTGGATTTCGTGAAGATCGTACCCCGGCTGTTGAGCCCGGTTCGTCGCATAACACCTTCCAGGGCGATGTTGAATAGTAGGCAGGAAAGTCCATCACCTTGTCGTAGTCCCCGTCGAGATTCAAATGAACTGGATAGCTCACCCGAAATCCCTACGCTGTTCTGCACACCGTCCATCGTTGCTCTTATCAGTCTAGTCAGCTTCCCGGGAAAGCTGTTCTCGTCCATAATTTTTCATAGCTCTGTGCGGTCGATACTGTCGTATGCCGCTTTGAAGTCGATGAACAGGTGATGTGTTGGGACCTGGTATTCACGGCATTTCTGGAGGATTTGCCGTACGGTGAAGATCTGGTCAGTTGTCGACCGGCCGTCGATGAAACCGG
>NC_085138.1:131694255-131719255 GCF_035046485.1 Aedes albopictus
AGAATTATGAGATATTTTTTAACAATATTGAAAATGATCACACCAGAATCCTGAGCGACTTTACCTAGAAAAGAAAGCAAGACTCTTCCGGTACCTTGGTAGGAATTCTCTCAGAATTCCATTGAGGATTTTCCTAGAATCCTGAGAGAGATTACTCCATATCTATGAGATGGGTTGTCTCAGAGTCCCGAGAGGAATTCTCCCAAAATCCTGTGATAGATTGTCTCAAAGTCCTAAGAGAAGTTCTCCCTTGGGATTCTCCCAAAATATTCTAGAATCCTAAGAAGGGTTATCCCAGAATCCTGAATACGGTTATCCCAGAATCCTAAGATGAATTCTTCCAGAATCCTGAGAGAAATTCCAAGTGCGGTTCTTCCACATTATTGAAATGATTTCATGTGGAATACTGAGAAAGATTGCCACAAAAAAGAATTTTGGAATTCTAAGATGAATTCCCCAAGATACTTAAAAGAATTTACCCAGAATCCTGCAAAGTGTAGCTTAGAACTCTAAGAAGGATTACTCCAGAATTCTGAGAAAGGTTCCTCAAAATACCTGGCGCGACTGCCATGGAAACCTGAGATATACTCTCATATAATTCTGGAAGATAGGATTCCCCCAGAATCCTGAGAAAAATTCCTCCAGAATGCTTTGAGTATTCTCCCAGAATTCCCCGAAAATCTTGGGTGGAATTCTACGAGTGATTTCCTCAGAATCATGAGAGGGACCATAAAAGGGTTTTTTTCTAGATTGTTGAGAGATATATATCTATTAAACTAAGCGGTTTATTTTCCGAAAATCTGATGAGGATTCTCCCTGGAAGGGGTTATGAAAACTTCTAGAATGGACTTCCCCAGCATCCCTGAGAATCCTGGAATTCTAAAAGATATTCCCACATAACAGTAAAATTATCGCAGATTTCGGAAAGACATTCCCCCATAATCTTTGAAAGGACTCCCCTGAACTCCTGAAAGGGGTTGTCTCAGAACTCTGAGAGTGATTCCTCTAGATTTTACGGCAGTACTACAAGAGAATCTTCCAATAATCCTATCAGGGATTTTTCCTGATTACTAAGAGGGATTTTTCCAGAATTCTGAAAGGGATTTTAACGAGCAGCTGCTCCAGAATACAGAAAACAGAATTCTACTGAGATTCTCATAGAATGCTGAGAAGGATTTCTTTCGAACCCTTAGAGGAATGCAAAATGCAATTTTCTCTAGAAAATTCTGTCCACAATCTCATGAGAAATTATTCAATAATTAATAACTCTGAAAGAAAGTGCACTAGAATCTCGAAAAATATAGCCCCGGAATCCCAAGAATTTCTCCAGAATCATGGTCGCCAGAATCATTTTCCCAGGAGGCCAAATTTTCAGAGAATCTTGGGAAGGATCTTACGCAGAATCGTGTATGGGATTCCCCCAGAATCCTAAGAGATATTCCCCCAGAATTCTAAGAAAATTCCGCCACAATTCTGATAATGCTGAGTATGATACTCCAAGAACTCTGAGAGAAGTTCTTGAGAATGCTGAGAAAGATTTCCTCAGAATTCAGAGTGGAATCCTAAGTGAGGGTTTTCCAGAATCAACCCAGATCATCCAGAAATTTCTTAGAATCCTGAAAGGGATTTCACCCTTGGTAGGGAACCCTGGTAGGGAATACCTCAAAATCCTGAAATGAGCTTCCTTAGAATCCAGAGATTCCGTAGAATTCTGATAGGTGTTCCTTTATAATACTGCTGAGTAAAATTCCTCTAGGACTTTTAAAGGGCCTCTTCCTTAATTTTGTGGGTTCCTCTAAAATTCTGTGAGAGATTCTTTCAAAATGCTGAAAATTATCACACCATCATCCTGAGAGACCTTATCGCAGAAAAGAGAAAAGAGAACTCTTTCAGTAGGAATTCTCCCTGAATCCTGTGATGGATTGCTTCACCCTGCAAGAAATTCTCCTGCAGTATTGAAAGACATCCCATTAGATTCATGAATCAGATTGCCCCAGAACTCTGAGAGGGACCCTAAGAAGGAATCTTCCACATTATTAGGGGAATTCAACTAGAATCCTGAGAGGGATTCTCAAAAGAACAACGGAATCCAGAGATGGACTGACCTAGAATCCTGAGAAGGATGCGCTAGAGCCCTGAAAGGGACTTTCTCGACCATAAAAAGGATTTCCTCAGAATCCTGAGAAAGATTCACTTAGACTCCTGGGAGGGGTTGCCCAAGAAACCTGAGATATACAGGTATAGCTTGATTTAGTAGGCCCTAGATTATATGGACCCTCGATTTTATGAACATCGATTTAATGTACATTTTACCTCGATTTTAGGTAAAATTTCTAATGGTAAAACCCTACAGTACATTCTAAAAAAAATATTTTTGAATCGTAAGAAAAATCGGATGTAAAAAATCGATTCGGTCAATTTCGTGGGGCTTCAAAATCGATTCAAAAAAAAAAAGATTAATCGGAACAAAAACATCGATGTTGCGAACATCGGTTCAAATTTGCCCAACGCTAATGCAGATACTTCCATGGCCGGCAGCCCTGCATGGACTTTGTTGATGGCTCTCGCAAACTACGCTCCGCGCATTGCCTCTTCCGCCGTAATAGCTAGGGCTGTAAACAAGGATCCCTACAAAGAGGTTTACCTCACTGTTAAATACGCTACTACCTATTTGAATTTGAATTTTAGTAAAAAATATACCCACGAACAAGTTTCAGGGGAAAGAAGGTCGACCACGCCAGGACTTTGCATCAGGAGCTTCACTTAAGATACTAGAACACTCGGCTTACCTCTTGAAATATGTTCTTCGCTTTGTCTCTTATAATCCGCATTACCTCCTCCCGACTGAGTTTAGATTTATTGATCTGCATATCGGAGAAACTTTGAATCGTTGTAAATTTCCACTCTAAAACGAAATCACAGTTAACTCCATAACCTCAAGAAATTATAGGCCCACACCAACCTTGAGCAGTTAAGTAAAACAACACATATTTTTGCAAGTTCAGCACACTGAGGTAATCCAGGTAGTACGAGACCGCCAGATCTTTGCGCAGAATGATATCCAGGCCCAGATGAAGCAAATTAGGCGTTCCCCGGTCCAGCTCGCTCGTCTTGCCCAGGTCACTCTTGTTGCTCTGCAGATGGCTGATGCGCAAATCGATCAACTTCTGGGTGTACTTGAGGCTGGCCAGTTCGGCACCGGAGTTCTTAATCTTATACTTTTCGTCCATTTCTTTGGTTATTAGCTGTCGACAGGCTCGCAGCTCCGACAGATCGTGCGACTGGCGGATCATTTTCAGCAGAAACTCTCCACTTGGTGGATCTTTGGCGAAGTGCTTGGCAATTTGCAGGTTTATAAAGTCCGGATCGGTTAGGGTTGAAACCAGCGGTTTGAGGAGGCTGTTCGCTAAGATGTTGCTGAGCAGGGCTCGCAGCGTCTGGCAGTTGAAATCTTCCTCGGGAAGGGTGAAGTATAATACTGTTTCCGCGATGCTTTTGAAGTACTCTGGAAAAAAATAGAGAACCGTAAAGGTTGATCCAATGACATTAGGTCTGTTGATACCTACCGAGCATTTCTTCTTCATCCATACACTGTTGTTTGTAGTCATCGCAGAATCCGAAAAACGAGTTCAACAGCATAGTATCCGGATCGAGCAACGATTGTTCATCCGCTTGCACGCCGTAGAACTTGGAATTGGCCACGTTTTTCTGCAGCGCCGCGTTCCCCAGGTGCCACGTCAGATCGGTTTCGCTTTTGTTTCGCCGATGGCCATTTCCACGTTGGTTCCGCTTTTGCGGCGAAAGCTTCTCGTGAATCTTCAGTCTTTTCGGATCGTTTCCATTGGTTTGCTTGGAGCTATTTTCCTGAGTGGCCAACCGGTAAAATCGGGTGTGCCGGGCCAAGTCGTCGATCAGCTTGGTGGTCATCAGGGGAAGCAGCTCGGCGGATTTCACCCGTTGGCACACTTTGAGAATCAGGGTTTCTATACTGGTACGGATGTTGGTTTCGCTGAACTCGCGACTGTCCGAAACGGCCGTGAACCACGAGTCGATGAAATCTCTTATTACGTAATCTACGATAGTGTGGATCAGCTTGTCGACGGCTTTGTTTCCGCTGAGAATTTTTTTCTTCTTCGGAGATCCAGGAGGGGAGTCACGGTGTAGAAGGATCTCCGGATGGGTGATGTAAGATTTGAATGATGCTAACGGCGATGCACTGGCACCAGTGGTCACTTCCTCACCCATTTGAACGGCACCCACTGAAATATATGTACACGTTTTTTTATTATTGAAGATTCAAAGCAGTCTTATATTTTTTATCTGTGTGAACCAGATTATAAAGATAGGCTAGTTCATCACGGAACTCATGCTTTACTTCGCTCCCGAAAGAAGAACTCATATTTTGTGAGTTTGTCGATAGTGGGATTCGATCCCATGTCATCCGCGTGATAGTCACGTGCTTTAACTATCACAACAGGTTCGCTCCACTCTCTTGAAAATGTCAAAATTAAAAAATAAAAGTTAAACGCTTACAACACCTTTTCAAGACAAATATATCACCATTTAGTTTAAAAAAACTAAATTATCTGAGAAATGGCCACTGGAATACAAATCCGGCTATTCTCGCTTTGGCGTGATATTCGTAATATTTCAATGTCTAAGTCATATCATTCAATTACTCACAAGTTGAAGAGTACGCAATAAATTCAGCTTCTGTTTTGTTCTCAACAAAAAATTTAGATAATTATCTCAGTTCTCAATATGAGGTAGATGCACCAAGTGCATAGATTCGCCTGTGAAAGGGCCCGGCAGGAACGCAGACTGCCACAATCTAGCTCCCCGTTGGGGAGTTGGACAAGACGATTGCAGTTGACAACATCAGGGTAGGCTGCAGTGGCGTAGCTAGGAATTTGGGGGCCCGGTGCAGAACCAAATTTGTGGGCCCTCATGAAAATTACAGATGTACATATTTTACAGTGATAAGTCTAGCCTTCTAACTCTCAAATGATCACACTTTATTTTGTATTTTGTACAAAATGCTGAAAAAAATATCGACTTTTAAACTCAGCATTAGCGTGATGCTGGCGGTGGTGGCCAACTGACTGACGGAAGGTTAAAAATTCTTTTCTATGTATATTCTTTTATGAATTTCTTCGGGGATTTCTGCAAGGATACATCCCGGAGTTCCATCAATGAGCGTAAGATTATTTTCTAAGAAAAATGTCGAATTTATTAAGAAATTTCAAGTCCTTCAAAGATTGCTTTACCGTTTTCTTAAAAAAAAGTCTTTCTGAATAATAATTTGTCTTCAAGAATCTTTCAAGTGGTTAACGGAAGTGTGTCATTCAGTATTTCGCTAAACACTCCATCAGGTATTCTTACAGTGTTTTCTCCGAGCATGTTTTCAAAAGTACTTTAGAGTTTTTTGAAAGATTCATGCAAATGCTTTATCAAGTATTTCTCGAAACATTTGTTCAGGAAGTCCATCAGAGATTCAATTATATCTCTGAGGATTCATCTATAAGATCAAAGAAATCTTAAGAAATTCTAGAAAAAACCACTACAAATTTTTCCAATGATTTTTTTGGAACCAGATATTTTTCCAAGAAATTACATCGGAATTCCGTGAGAGGAAGAGAAGTCCTTCTAGAATTTCTTCAAACATTTCTCCATGGTTTCTTTCAGGAGGTCCTCAAAATATCCCTTAAATGATTTTTCTACGGAAGTCAAGCATTTCTCCATAGATATATCCAAGAATTTATCTTGGCATTTCCTCAAGCATTCATTCCTCATCTTAGCGTTCCTTTAAAGATTTCTTAAGAATTTCTTTAGAAATTCCTCCAAGAATTCCCCAAAGGATTACTGCAACGTTTTTTTTAAATCTGCAAGAATTCTTCAAGGAGTTTCTCTAAAGTGTTATTAAGAGATTTATCCTAGAGCCAAGGGCTGAAAGTCTCTTTAATAAAGACAAATCAATCAATCAATCAATTTACCCTAGATATCCTCCAAGAAATGTCCAATGAATCCATTGGATAATAATTTTAAAAAATCCTCCAAGAGGCTGTCCATTAATTACGTAAGGGAATTTTTTCGATTTTCTGATACCCCCTCCCCCCCTGGTAAGATTTTTTGTATGAGAACCCAATTTTTTTTGTATGGCGCTTAAGATTTCTCAAACCCCCCCATCCCCCCATTAAACCTTACGTAATCAATGGACAGCCCCCAAGGATCCCTACCAAAGTTCCTCTAAGAAAATTCTAAGAGGAACTTTGGTAGAAATTCCTTCCAAAAGTCCTTCTGGATTTCTTCCAACGAATTCTTTAATATCCATCTACTCTAGGAGTTTTCCCAAGGATTTCTTCAGGAATTTTCGCTAGAATTCCTCTAGGAGATCTTCTAAAAATATCCATTAAGACGTTTGATAAGACTCCTTAAAGACTCCTTAAAAATTACGCAAAACCTTTTAAAAAATCATTCTAAGTTTCCATCAAGCAATTCTAAAGGAATTCTTTCAAAGATGCCTTTACAAATTCCTCCCAAACTTCCTTCAGGAGTTTTTACAAAGGTTTCTTTAATAGTTCATCTTATAAATTCTCTTGTCATTTCTCCAAGGATTCAACAGATTGAAATTAAAAAAAAAATGCAAGTAATCTTTCAATTCTCACAGAAATTCCCCAAAGTAATTCTACTGGTATACCTTCAAACATTTTTCTTAGATAATTCTTTTGAGATTTTCTACGGCTTTCGGCTCTTGATAATAAAGTTATTTTAAAAAAATCTTCAGCCGTTCCATTGTAAATTCTTGATTTTCTTTTAAATTCACAAGAGTGTATCTCATAGAACCTCAAATTTTCTAAGCATTACCGGTGACATTTTCTAAAATTACCGCTTCAGTTTACAAACGAATCGACTGAAGAATTTTCAGATTACCTGCCGAATGAATTTTGAAAGGAACTATTAAAAGAATTACAAAAATAATTGCCAGGTATATTAGCAAGACTGCCGGTGAAACTTCCAAACGAATTGCTGAAAGGAATCCCGCAGGATTTCCCTGATAAATTTCTATTTCTATTTCGAAAAGTAATGCCGTAGATATTTTCTAAAAAAAAAACATGTCAATTTCGAATATTATTGCCCAGAAATTTCCGATTGTGTTGCCGAACCAAAATTCGAAGAAATTGCCGAAATAGTTAAAAAAAATGTACAAGAAAATCCCAAAAATAATCTTAAAGGAATTGAAAAAAAAATGCTAAAAGGATTTCCAAAGGTTTTGCCAAAAAAAACTCCGCCAAAGATAATATGAAAAATGTTCACGGGGTAGCTCACAGGAAATTCACTGAATGCATTTCTAAAGTAAATGCCAAATGAATTACCCAATCAAATTTCGTAGGAATTTCCCGGAAGAAGTTTCGAGAAGAGTGTTGAAGTTATTCCCAAATATCATTAAAAACGGCTACGCAGTCTTGAAATTAGCAAACGATGTTTATTACTTACCCAACGTTTCGACACGGGGTTAGTGTCTTCTACAGGGGGAAACTAATTTGGTAGTTTTTGGTCTTATGGTTCGTCTAACTGTAACTGTCCTATCATTAGTTTGTTGGTACATGACTTATTTGACTTGTTATAACTTTCAACGGACATTTTGCAATGAAAGTTACAACAGCCAAATAAGTCATGTACCAACAAACTAATGACAGGACAGTTACAGTTAAACAAAACATAAGACGACCAAATTAGTTTCCTCCTGAATGAGACCCTAACCCCGTGTCGAAACGTTGGGCAAGTAATAAACATCTTTAGCTAATTTCAAGACTGCGTAGCCGTTTTTAACGATAGTTGAAACGATACAGTCGAGCCTCCACTAGGAATTGCCTAACAATTTCTCAAAAAAGTTGTCGTAGGAATTTTCAATGAAACTTATAACCGAGTTCCTAAAAAAATCTTCTTTTTACCAAAGGAACTGCGAACACAATAGCTGAGACATTTTTCAAAAGAATTGCCAAAGAATTTATTTAAAAATAATGAAGAATGAATTTAGAAAAAAATTCCCAAACAAATTTCCGAATAAAATTTTCAGAATAACTGCCGAAGCAATTTCCAAATAAATTTTCAAAGGTATTCCTTAACGAATTGCTGCACAGATTTTCAAAGCAATTACTGAAAATGAATCAAAAGAAATTTCTGGAGGAAAATTCTAATAAAAATTGTAAGAATTATTTCAAGAATTCTCACAGAAATTCCTCCAAGAAATTTTATTGGAATTCTTTCAATGAATTCTTTAGGTATTCTTCCAAGGTTTTCATCTATTGATACCATTAAATATTTACTTAGCGATAACACGCAATTTTTCCTTCACGAAACTTTTAAGATTTTTTTTTAACGATTCCATCAAGCATTTGTTCCAAACGAGGAACTCCAAGAGATATCTTTTACGATTCATCTAGGAATTACTATCTAGGAATTACTTCAAAGACTTCTTAACAAATTCCTCCAAGATTTTATTTTAGAAATTCCTTCAAGATTTGTTTTAAGAAATTTCTGCAAGGGTTCTTTTTGCAATACCTCAAGCGATTTTCTTAAAGTCAAGTCCTTTCAAGTATTTCTTACGAAGCATTATTCAAGGATTTCAAAGATTCCTTCAGAAATTCTTCCAATAATTACTGTATGAAATCTTCCAAAGATTACGCAGTTTTTTAAATTCCTCTTTCACAACTCGTTCATGTATCTTAAGAAAATCCAATAAATATTTAAACTTTTTTTTTCAAGAATTTTACACGCTATGTTACAAACATTTCTCCAGGGATTTCTCAAAGTTTTCCTTCAGATAATCCAACAAAAGCACATTCATCTTTAAAGGATTCCTGCACAAATTCCCTTAGGGGGTCTTATAGGAATTTCCCCAAGGCTTCCAGCGGGAATTTTTCCACTGAATGGGAATTCTTTTGAAAATGTTTTTTGGTTTGCATCAACGAATTTGAGAGGAATTCTTTGGGACTCATGCCATTGATATTTTTTGAAAAGTTATCTAGGCATTTCATAATTGATTCTTCCAGAACTCCCTTCGCTTTCAAAATTTCTTCAGGAATCCTTTACGCAATTCCTCGTAAAACATCCAGTACTTCTACTACTACTTCATAGTACTGTAGTTATCTGTCAAGAATGTTATCAAAGATATTTCCAAAATCAACCTAATGTTTCTTTCCGAGTACATCTTAGAATTCATCTAGAAGATTCTTCGAGGATTCCTTTAAAATTTCCTCCAAAAATTCCTGCAAGCATTTCTACAAGGATTCTTTCAGGAATTCCTCCGAAACTCCTTCAAAAATCTCACAAGGATCCATTGAAGAGTCATACCTGATCAAGCATGATCTCAGAAATTCATCAAAGATATTTTCCATGAGGAACTCCTGCAACATTCTTTCTTTGAGAAGTCTCTAAAAGGATCCTTAGAGAAATTTCTTAAGGTTCATCTGATTCGTTGAAGGACTTCATGACATAATCCTTGAAGGACTTAATGAAGGGATCCGAAGAGGTATTCCTGAAGGAATGCTTGAAAGAATTTGTAGGGTAAAATTATCCTTGAAGGAATTTTTGAAAGATTCCTTGATACATTTTGGAAAAAAATCCTGAAGAAATTCTTGGTGGTGTTCCTGAAGGAATCAATTCAAGTATTTCGAAATCAATGCTTAGAATAATTTCTAAAGCAATCCATGAAAAAAGTTCTGAAGTAAATCTTAGAGGATTTTTTGCAAAAGGCTTTTAAGTTACTGCTAGATAAATCGTCATACATATCCCCCAAGGGAAGGTATGTAAGTATTTACCTTGCCCGAAGGAATTCTCGTAGAAACCCTTCAAGGAATACTTGGAAAGAAAAACTTGATGAAATTTTTGGAATACATCCGTTGATTGCACTTTTTTATGCAGAAGCAAAAAAAAAACGACAAAATACTGTTATTACGGTTTTGACTTGGCATGTGTTTAGATCATAATTTTCATAAATGCGGCCTCTGAATTTTAGCTGCTACTAACGTTAGGCAATTTTAAATCGATGTTCGCAACATCGATGTTTTTGTTTCGAATAATCGATTTTTTGAATCGATGTTGAAGCCCTACAAAATCGAACGAATCGATATTTTACATTCGATTTTTCTTTAGATTCAAAAATATTGCATTTTAATTTTTCTTCAGAATGCATTGTCTCAACGTTTCTTCAATTTTCGACACAGAGTCGTAAAATCATTAGCGGAGCTAGGAATTTTTCCAGGGGGGGGGGGGCAGAATATGCAAATAGGCATTGTAGTTTTGAGGAATCATAATGACTGTTTTAGATTTGTTTCTAATTTCGAAAACTACATATGAATATGGACAATTCCTCCAGAAATTTTTCCATAGCTTGCTACAGTGATTCCATCTTGAATTCCTTCAGAGATTCCTTTAAGAATTCATCCAGGGATTTCAGCAGACATTTCTTCGGATATTTGTCCTGGATATCTTCAAAGGTTCCTCCAATGATTGTTCTAGTGTTGTTTTCAGAGTTTCCTTCAGGAATTTCTCCAGAGATCCTTTAAGGTATTTCTGTAGATATTCCATCAAAGATTTCATCAAGGATTTCTACATATATTCCTTCCAGAATTCCATCCAAGTATTCCTTCAACAATTCCTCCAGAAATTACTTCAGACATGGATCTCTTCATATTCCTCTTGGGATTGCTTTCAAGTTTCCTCCTGGGGTTTCTTCAGGAACTCCTCCAGTGATTCCTTCAGGAACTGCTACAGGGATTGCTCCAAAAGTTCCTCTGCGTACTCTTTTTGGGATTCCTTCAGGATTTCCTTTGAAATTTCAGCGATGTTTTCAGTACTTCCTCCTAAGATTTCTTCCTAAACCTTTCTCATAAGTCCTACAGAAATTGATCCTTGGATTTCTTCAGGAATTCCTTCTCGGATTCCTCCAAGAATTCCTCAAGGGATTCATCCAGAAATTTCTCCAGGATTCCTCTGGGAATTCCAACATGGATTCCTCTAAAAACTCTTATAAGGATTCATCCGGGAATCCTGTAGCAATTCCTCTAGAGATTCCTCTAGGAATTCATCCAGAGATTCCTAAAGATCCTCTTAAGAACCTCAAGGAATTCCTCTAGAGATTCCTCTAGGAATTCCGCTAGGGACTTCTCTAAGGATTCCTCCAGGGTTTCCCCATGGAATGTATACAGGGATTTCTACAGAAATTCCTCTAGAGATTTCTCAAAGAATTTCTCTAGAGATTTCTCCAGGAATTCTTACACGCATGTCTCCCAGGAATTTCTCCAGTGGTTCCTCCCTGGCATGCCTTCAGAAATTCTTCTTGGGATTGCATCCCTCCAAGAATTCCTTTAGGTATACCTCCACAATTCATACGACAATTTCTCCAGAAATTTATCCAAAAAATCCTCCCGGTATTCCTTCAGAAATGCCCCCAGGGATTCCTCCCGGAATTTATTCAGGAATTATTCCAGGTATTCCTCCAAGAATTCCTCCAGCATTTTATCCAGGCATTTCTCCAGGGACTGCTCCGGGAATTCCATCAAGAATTTCTCCAGGGATTACCCCAGGTATTTATCCAGGAATTCCTTCAGGAACTCCTACGGAAATTTTTACAGCAATTCTTTCAGAAATTTCTCCACGGAATCCTCAATGGATTCCTTCATAAATTCTTTCAGGAATTTATACAGGAATTCCTCAAAAAAATTTCCAGAAATTCCTCCGGGATTTCTTCCAGGGTTTCCTCCACGAATTCCTCTGAGACCTCCTCTAGGAATTCCTCCAGAAATAGTTCTCGGGGAATTCCTCTAGGAATTTCTTCAGAAGTTTCTTCAGAGATTCCTCCCAGAATTCCTCTAGAGATTCCTCCACCGATTCATTCAGGGATTTCTTCAAGAATTCCTCTATGGAATTCTCCAAGAGTTCAACCTGGGATTCCACCAGGAATATTCCCAAAAGATCCTCCAGGCATTGCCAAATTTTTTTTTTTGAAATTTCTCTAAGGATTATTCCAGGAATTCCTCAAGTTGTTTCTTCTCGAGGGATTCCTTCCAAATTTCCTCCAAGGATTCATCCAGGAGTTCACCAAGGGATTCCTTCAAGATTTTTTCCAGAATACGCTCCAGGCATTCATCCAAGAATTTCTCCAGGGAGCCCTCTAAGAAATTCTCCTGGAATTTCTCGAGGGATTTCTTCAGGGTTTCCTTCAGGTATTCCTGCAGGGATTCATCCAGACAAATATTGGTTCTATTGCCCAAACCCGGGAAGCCACCTGGCAATCCGTCGGCATACAGACCTATCTGACTTCTGGACGCTGCCAGAAAACTGTTGGAACGGATCATTCTGTCGAGGCTGATGGTCTCTACCGAGAAGTCCAATGACTCTGGACTCTCGGATAACCAGTTCGGCTTCCAGAAAGGTCGATTAACGGTGGACGCTATTAGGGCTGTAACCAAAATGGCCGTCATAGTGCTTCAAAATAAGCGAACAAGAATCCGCTATTGCGTGGTCGTCACGCTGGACGTAAAGAATGCGTCCAAGAACTTCAGCTGGGCCGTCATCGAGAGCGCCGGATACTGGAGAGGATGTTAATCTAGACACCGAGAAAGTTGGCTTTCGCGCACCACAAAATGGAGGTGGCCGTGGTGGTGAACAACCGCAAGTCTGAACAACAGGCAGTGATCACCACAGGCGGATGCACGATCAACTCTGAACATTGAAGCAAGTCGGGGTCATGATCATCGTGGAATATGCCTGAAAAAAGGGCAAACATGGCGATAATGACATTGTCAAAGATAATGTTAAATAACTCGGCAATAGTCCCGAGCAAGCGTAAGCTCCATACTAGCGGAGGATTGGATTACGTAAAGACAGCTAAAAATCACCCATTACAAAACGGAAGTAGTAAACAATCACAAGCCCAAGTGGTAATCTCTACGGGCGAGTGCACGATCAACTCCAAGCGAACTAAAGCAGCTGAGTGTCATGATCGATGACAAGCTTAACTTCGGTAGCAACGTTGAATACGCCTGCAAAACGGCAAGTATGGCGTATATGGCGTTGTCTAAGATAGTGTCAACCAGACCGGTAACAGGCTCAAGCAAGCTTGTGGTTTGTGACTGTGTCGTTGAAGAGGTTATATAAATATGCTTTTTTACATTCAATTGCAGGATCTATTCTTGGATAATTTTGAGTACAAATGACAAATACCATCACCTGCAGAAGCGTGCACATAACGATGAATACACATAACCTACACGATAATGTCCCAGTTCATACTTACCATCTTTTCTCCTCTGCAACCGATCACCATCATGATGTGATTGCTGCTGTAACTGTATAGTCTTTCCCTTGTCCGTATGAATTTTGATGTTCTCAAATGGTCTCCATCGGCCCGGCTTTTCTTCACTCGGCGACAGCAGTTTCCCATGTTGCTCCCGTGCCGAAGCCGTTGGCGGTGCATTATCTAGAATTTTATAATCCTTTTGGTGAAAGTGCAAATGGCCCTTGTGCATGAGGTTATCCGTTATCAGGCCCGAGCCCGACGACTTGGTCTGTTGCGTTCCACTAGTACTTCCGTTGCTGCCCGAAGGGGACGTCCCTTCACCGGTTCGTTTCTTAAAGAGTAGTTCGATGCCGGCGTCCAGCAGGTTACGTCGCTTGCCCTGCTCAGAGGAGGCCAACGCGTGCAACCGGGATTTTCGGGACTCAGTTTGGACTTTAATGTTAGGTGAGATCAATAGCATACTACTGGGCTTCTGGTCGCATACTGATGGCGGCGGAAAGTGTGAGAAGCGTGAGGACATAATAAGAGAAAGATTACAAATGGATAATGAGAGATGCCACGTTGGACATTATCTTACGACGGGAAGTTAACACACGAAAATTTTGATGCAAGAAATTATTGAATTAAAATCAGTAAAGTCTCGGACGCATAGATAAGCTTCATGTACGTACAAATTAATTTGGCCAAATTGAAAATTGGGGCTACCGAATCACTCATATTAAATTACGTTTATTTATCATGAAAAGAATGTTTGGAACTCGCGTATCTCAACGAAATCCGGATCGGGCCTTTGTGAAATGAAAGAATCCAGTTTTTCATCATTAACCATCAAAATTCCGAAAATGACAAATTTTGAGTTGTTCCTGTGATACCTTACACACTCCCGTCAAAGTATACACATTTTTTCATTGCTATCTCTGTCACACTACTAGAGGATCCATTTAAAAATACCCATTATGAAGTTAAGGCCGGACGGGACGGTGGTTGAATCATCCGCCATTGCTCTTTTGCTAGTAAGATGCAAATCTCAACTTCTACTTCATATTATTGGCTAGAAATTTGATCGTTCATTTGCTCACTTTTGGTGCACAATCGACTAAAGTTTCAGCTACGTCAGTGCAGTGGAAATTGATATTTGCTTCTTCAAAATCGCGAGGCAAATTGTTAGAAAGAGAGGGAAGATAGGAAAAATTACACGTCGTCCCGTGCGGCCTTAAGTGGCTCATCTTCATAATAGCTATTTTTAAATGGAGCCTTTTGTAGAGTGACAGAGATAGCAATGAAAAAGCGGTTGCTTTGATGGGCGTGTATGTTATAATGAAAAAAAAATAATAATAATGATGATGAAAATTACTTCGTTATGTTTTCCGTGTTTCTTTACGTCTAGGATCAGTCAAATGTATAGAAGTTGTTTATTATTTTCTGGAGTGTGAGTGATTGTATGTGGTAATAAAATATCGTTAATAAAGCGCATATAGATAGTGAATACACAGTGCCTCTCTTGTACCGCCAATATAGTCTTTATTCAAGATCTCATGAGCATTTCAGCCCATCTATACGTCCAGATAATAAAATTACAAAGTAAAAATTAACTTATGTTACTCACTGTTCGGCTAGGTGTCGAATCCGGCACGAAGCAAAATCAAAACAAACTCGTCCGAATATGCCGCCTCGCACTCACACACAAACAAACTGAGTGTACAACAAATATACGGAAGACAACAGAACATGAAAACAAACCAACTCCACCTGACCAGTCAGTGCGAGAAAGGAATTTTACCTGCCCTACTATAACAGAAAGGGGTGTTGAGAAATAAGACACAAAAATGTGAACAATATGAATGCATGCGAAAGCAACAAGGAAGTAACAGCCAATCATTTCGACATAAACACAGAAATCAATCATCACTTACCAATGCTAAGACCAAGAGTTTTCGGTTCGTCTAAAGGATTTTCCAGCAATCCACTGTCGAGAAACTTGTCCAAATCTCCATGTTGCAGATAAAGAATGGTCAGAAACCTACAAGCAAACAATTGCAATTGCAAAAGCATTGCAATCAATCTAGGCCAGCAATTATCACTATCAATATTGACTCACCCGATAAGAAATCCAACCAGACCAATTAGGATTGCGATGAACCAAAACAGTCCGAGGATGTTGATGGACACTCCCACGGTAAGTACGATCCAGCTGGCATATTTGAACTCCATTTCGTTTGAATCCACTGCTGCTGGATTGGCGGCTGATTAATTCATATTTTTCACCGGAACACCGTTATTTTTGAACTAAAAATCGAGGGAAAAATCATATTTTTCCGAGACGAAAAAGCAACCGACGACGGAATAGCACTCCTTTTTTCACTTTTTTCGCAGTGTTCTAAATGTATTGACAAAGAGATTTGCAAATCTGACAAGAGTTTGACAGCGACGATGGCCTTCACGAATACTAGTGTGCATGGATCCTGTAAAATGGCAATCAGCTGTTCGACAGTAGAGGATGGAAAAGCGAAGACCTCTCAGTTTTCTGAGACCTGGCACCAGATGGTGTTGATAGAATGATACTCTATATAAATTTCATACTATCGGTGGCTGCTGACTCGATTGCAACATTTTTGTTATTTAATCAATCATGTAATTAATTATAAATCGTTGGTTAAACAGTGTCCCGCCCTTTCCAATGCAATGCGATCTGTCCGACCCCTTGGTGCTGCTAAGGCGCGGAATCGTTCTTTTACCTATTTACGGCGCGGTCTACAACCCTCAAGAGGTACAAAGGATGTGTGTTTAGCTAAGTCAAATTCCCACGTAGCCACAGTTTTCCAGTTTTGAACGCAGGAGCTACCTCCACTCCGAGGATGTTCGAGAATGACATCCCGCAGGGGTTTGTCGCAAAAAAAAAACAGACGTTACACTTAGAAATAAATTCTTAATGAAAATCGTCAAGAAAACGTAATCGCCCAATGCTAAATTTACTTTGTTAGGCTGGGCCATACTGTTTCTCATCGCGATGAACTCAGGTTTTAAACGCATACCCTCGGGAGTACACCTCATTGTGTACGCAGATGATATGTCCTTATTATTTTTTGGAAAGTCTACTAGGTGAGTCAGCACTAGAGATGAGAAAACAGATTACATTTTGAGAATGAATCGCTTTCGATTCATTCTAAAAAATGGTTGACTCTTTTGATCGAATAAGTAACAAATTTCCGGAATTTAAAGAAAAATGACGTTGTTCGTTTATTTTTCGTACATTTCTGCCCAGTTTTCGAGAAAATCCACTTGCTCGATTCGGACGTTGACGGCATACACAAACGACGTAGTAATGCAACAATAGACCAACAAATGGTCGCAGGGGAAATGTATCGCAAAACCGGGGTCAAATTGCTCTCTGGGTTGAAATTGATCAGACGTTTTTCCGTTGGATAGAGAATATGCATCGATTCCCAACGGTACCCAACAGGAAACAAAATGACGTAGTAATACGCAGGATTCACATATTTATATTTGTAAATTCCATCAAAGAATCAAATCAATAATGCGAGACGGGCACACAATATAAAAATGAAAACAAAAATATAAATTGGCAAAGATTACGTTGTTTTGCGGTGAGTCATAAGCAAGTGACTCACTTGAAGTGAGCTGTCAAGCTTATTCTTTCGGCAACTCGTTGGTATCGTAATGACCGATGGCACAAATGTCCCAAATTGAGGAAACCGTGCCTCTGGAGCCGCCCTTCTGATACCTACTGAAAAGAATCATGGTTCACACACTCAGTTTTGCTAATCGATTCGCGCTAAACCATGATGGGGAAAATCTGCTCAACAAACACCCGGACAGGTCCAGGTAGTGTGGCCATTTTATTTTTATCAACTCACTTTAAACTATAAAGTTCATTCGTGACGGGAGGTAGTGTGGGGTTAAGGCCGTCTTCTACAACAAAAATAAAAGCCAGGACCACTCTCTCCTCGACCCACTAAACACATTCCCATGGTTACCAAACCATTCGTCTCTAGTGCATTCCCATCCTAAAGGATAGCTCCGTAGCCTGTAGCAACGAACATCGATGGCTCGCTTTGAGTAATCCATCAAGATACAGGGGATACTCAAAATAACTGGGACAGGTAAAATTTTCACTTTTCAAAAAATGTTCAAATCGCTGTAACTTTTCGAAATGGGCATCAAATATTCTTAAATTTTTAATGTGAGTTTATCAACTAGTTGTGTATCAGTGGTCAAAATTTGGGAAGGATCGGGCCATTCTACACAAAGTTATAAAGGTTCCAGAAAAAGGTATAATTATCCGATAGCCAATTTTGAGCTGTTATATTCCCGGATTCAATGAACCGAATGCAATGAAATTTTGATCATTTATGACTCATATAATGAGCTATTAAAAACATTTGACTAAACTTAAAATTCTTCACACGAAAGAAAATTATTTCGATTAGATTATTTTTCTAATATAACACCAATTTTTCCAAAACTTCATCATCATTTCAAAATTTGAGATATGTAGTAATTATAGTTCATTTAAATTCCCTCTAATTGAATTCAATATATTTATGTTTCAAAGGAAAGCAACCAAATAGCCTTCATTAAATTGAAAAGGTAATGGGATGCATATGAAAAATAGATAAATTTACTAAAAAAACATGGAATAAATGAAATCGCCATAACTTTTTTTCCTATTAGTAATTTCAAATTAAGTCAACTGTTTTTCAAAGTTCATTATTTAAGTCATAAACGATCAAAATTTCATTGCATTCGGTTCATTGAATCCGGAGATATAGCAGCTCAAAATTGGCTATCGGATAAGGTAGCATGCTGGCGTTTAGCCAGTTTCCCGAGTGCTCCTTATCAATCCCTTCATCCTCGGCAGGCGGGCAGGGTCAATCACCACTCCCGCCCTTAACTGTTCTGCAAGCGCCAATAACTGATTCTTGCATAAAAAGCTATTTTACCTTCTGAAAGCTCAGGTCGTATCAACTAGCAGCAGAAGGAGTTGCTGACAATGGGTCCTCCATCTCCCCGACCTTGCCGAGAAAGGAGTTTCCAGCCACGGGCTTGGATCCAACCCAGTAGGCCGACGCCATGACAGAAACCCTATCAGGCTACCAGGGTGTTCTCCCCGCAGCCGCTTAATCGCTGTACCCGAGCAGGAGAAAATAGCTGCGCTATTCCAAATTCAGGTATGCACAATGCATTACTAATTAATAACTTGGGTAGTTCTAACGAATATCTGGTAAATAACAATATCATGTCTTGCAATACCTCAACAATAATCGATGATTTTTCCATACAAATGGCGATTTTTCAATTCTTGAATAGTTCCTCAAACTGTCCTCAATACCAAACAAATAAATCAGCGAGGATTTTCGGTTGGTGGAGCTATTTGAAATTATACTTGACTTTGGTATGCTGCAGTTATTCGTTCCTGCTCGGGCTGATTTCGACTGCAGGGCACCAGTATGAGTTCGCAGATCGTCCTCCACTTGGTCGACCCACCTAGCTCGCTGCGCTCCACGTCTTCTTGTACCGGTCGGATGACTCGAGAACCATTTTAGGGTTGCTATCCAACATCGTGACGACGTGACCCACCCACCGTAGCCTGCTGATTTTCGCGGTGTGATCCGCCGTAGATAGTACGCAACACCTTCCGTTCAAGGTGCACGTTGGTCCTCTGCACGTAGGGTTCATGTTTTGTGCCCATAAAGGACTACCGGTCCAATCAGCGTTTTGTAGATAGTTAACCCTTACACACCCGGGACGATCTACTTTTGGCAGAAATGCAATATCTTCTTTGTTTTTAAACATTTTTTGGATTTTTTACATGGTCAAGGGGAATAGTTGTGCTAAGAAATGCATGGTACCTCCCCTCTTTGCACCCTCCACCCTTTTGCTAGTAGCCGAAAATACGTGGCTTTTTTTTGTATTTTTTATAAATTCTACATGTTTTAACTCAAATTTCATCTTTTTGCTAATCACCAATAGTTTTTACTGATCCCACCATAGTCTGTTGAAGTTTTGATCCCAGAGCTATTCTAAGGTCTCCAAAGTACTCCGGAGTTTGTGTCACAAATCCAACATCCTATACAAAATTTTATATAGAATGAATCCTCACAGAACATAGTCTACGGTACTCAGAAAGCCTCAAAGCACTCTTAAAATATTTATGGTATGTATATGAATTGGGTGATCTTGGTCATCCAAATGACTCTGGAATTCATTTTCTAAAGATTTACAACATCTACCATCATTTGTGTTCACTCTGTACATGAAATTTCGTCACGTTGATGTGCATTAGACCTCGCAATGCTACGAGCAACTCGATATTGTCGTGGTTGGACATTCCGTGAAATACAAATGGCCTCCAAAACACTTTGAAGTTTGGGTAGATATCGTTACCCAAACTTCAAAGTGTTTTGGAGGCCATTTGTATTATATATATGGTATCATGCTTTAATTGTAAAACATATTCGTGGGATGTAGTCTATACAGCTGATGGAGCCTCAGTGCACAACAATAATGCTTTTGGTACATTCATGGGGTATTCCAGGCTTACCAAACTTTTTTGGAATTAGGACCTTCAAGTTCTACAGGCTCTACTCTTGTTTCTGTTCACTCTATCGGCATGATTCTTTTAGAGACGAACCAGCCAAGGGCTGAAAGTCTCTTTCATAAAGACAAATCAATCAATCAATCATAATTCTTTCACGATTGTGTCTGTTGCACCTCATAATATTGCGAGTATCTCTATGTGTAGCTATTTGGGTGTCCACTGGTATTCAAATAGACCCAATGTATTTTGAAGTTTGGGTCTCAATATCTGTAAATCTCATGATATTTTTATTGTAGCCAATGTTCGCCGAATATAATCTTCACTACTCTGAGAGCCTCGGAGTGCATTTCTAATAACTTAGCAACATTCACTTGGTGATCTAGGTCATCCAAATTATTCTGGACTTAAAACCTTCAAGCTCCATAAGCTCTACTGAATCTCTTTACTTTATCGGTTTAGCTTCTCCAAAAAATCCTTCAGGAATTCTTCAAAGACTTTCGCCAAGAATTCCTCAAATAATCTTTCCAGGTATTCCTCCAAGTATTCCTGGAAGAATTCTTCCAGGAATTTTTCAAGAAATTCCTCGAAAATTCTTCCAGGAGTTCCTCCAAGTATTCTACCAGAAATTCCTACAAAATTCCCTCAAGTGATCAAGAAATCCACCAGGAATTTCTTCAAGAATTTCTACGAATTTCTCTCTATAAATTCTGCCAATAATTCCTCAAAGAATCCCTCTAGGTATTCTTCCAAAAATTTTTCCAGGAATTCCTCATAGACTTCGGCCAAGAAACTCTCCAAGCATTCCTCCACGGATTTTTTAGGAAATTTCAACTCTGTCAGGAATTCCTTGATAAATTCTTCCTGGCATTCCACCAGAACGTTCTTCAGGAATTCCCCCCAAGAATTCCTCCAGGAATTCCACCAATAATTCCTCAAGAAATATCTCCAAGAATTCATCCAGGAATTCCTCCAAGACATCATCCTAGAATTCTTTCAAGAACTCTTCCAAGAATTCCTCCAAGAATTTAACAAGGGTCCCTCTATGACTTCTGCCGAGTATCCCTTCAGGAATTCCTCCACAAATACCTCCAAGAACTTTTTCAAGAAATTCCTTCAAGGATTCATCCAAAAAACCTACCACGAATTTCTTCATGAATATTTCAAGGATTCTTCAGGAAATCTTCAGAAAACCTCAAGAAAATACTCCTGGGACAACTCCAGGTATTCATCGGAGGAACTGCTCCGAGACTTCTCCAGAAATTTCTCCAAAAATTCCTCCAGGATTTTTTTAAAGAATTTCTTCTGTTATTCCTAAAAAAAACTTCTGCTAAGAATTTCTCCAAGAATCCGTCCAGGAATTCCTCCAGATTTTTGGGCAGGGATTCCTTTATAAATAACTCTTGGAATTCCTCTAGGGGGTTTTCAATAAATACCTTCAGGAGTTCTTCCAGGAAATCCTTGTGAAATTCCTCCAGAAATGCCTACAGGAAATTCTCCAGGGATTCCATCAGGAAATCATCTAAGAACTCCTCCAAGAATTCCTCCAACAATCCAGAACTCCTGCCAGAATTCCCTTCCATGAATTACTTCAGGAATACCTTCAAGACTTTTTTTTAAGAATTTCACCATTTCTTCAGGAATTCCTTGAAAAGTTTTTTTCTGGAATTCCTCCAAGATTTCCTACAAGAATTCTACCAGGAATTTGTCCAAGAATTTCTTGAAGAAATATCTGTATAAATTCTGCACGAATTCCTGGAGTACACTCTGGAAGAATTCATGTAGTGTGAAGGAATTTAAAAGAACATCCTGGGGAAATTCTTAGAGGAATTCCTGAAGGATTTACTTGAACAAGTCCTGAACCCAAGTAACACACTTGTCACCGAAGAGTCACGGCGGCGCAGGTTTTTGTTGCGCAGAAGTCACTGTGACTTACTTCTAACAAATAAACACTTACTTGCTAGAAGTAAGTCACAGTGACTTCTGCGCAACAAAAACCTGCGCCGCTGTGACTCTTCGGTGACAAGTGTGTTACTTGGGAAGGAACTCCTGGAGGAATTTTCAAAGTATTTTTGTGGTATTTTTATTTCTTGGAGTAATTCCAGGAGAAATTCCTGGGATATTCCTTGTAGGAATTCCTGGAGTACTTCCTGGAATAAATCTTAGAGTAAATCTTGGAGGAATTGCTGGAGAAAACTTTGGAGTGTTTTCTAGAGGAATTCCCGGAATATTTCTTGTAGGAATTCCTGGGGTATTTTCCGGATTGATTCCTAGAGGAATTCCTGTAGTAACTCCAGGAGGAATTCGTAGAGTAATTTCTGGAGGAATTCATTGAGTAGTTCCTGGAGGAATTCCTGAAAGAATTACTGGAGTACTTGCTGGACGAATTTCTGGAATATATCCTGAAGGTATTCTTGGACGGATTCTTGGAGAAATTCTTAGCAGATATTTTGGAGGAATACCTGGAGAAATTTGCTGGAGGGATTTTTGAGATGTTTCTGATAGGATTCTTGAAGGAATTCTGGGAAGAAGTCTCGGAGCAGTTCCTGGAGAATTACCTGAAAGAATTCTCGGAGGAATACCTGGGGTTGAAAAAATCCTTGGATATATTCCTGGCTAATTCTTCCTGAAGGGATTCTTGGCAGTAGTCTTAAAGGGACCCCTGGTGAAATTCTTGGGGAAAGCTCTGTAGGATTTTTTAGAGGAATTCCTGGAGGAATTCTTGAAATAATTCTAGGCAGATGTTTTGAACGAATTCCTGGATGAATTGTTGGAGATATTCTTTGGGGAATTCTTGGAAGACTTCCTGGTGGAGCTCCAAAAAGAATTTATTAAGGAATACCTGAAAGAGTTCCTGGAGGAATTCCTGGAGTAATTTCCAAAGGAGTTTCTTGAGGAATTTCGGGAGGATTTTTTTTTTCTAAACAGTTTTCGGAGGTATTTCTGAGAAAATCCCTGAAGGAATTCTTGGACGATTTATTAGAGATATGTCAGAACTTTTTTTTTTTTTGAGGAATTACTTAAGGTTTCCTGAGAAGCCTGGGGGTGTTCATGTAATAATTTGTGGTGGAACTTTTGAAAAACTTTACAAAAACACCCCCGGAAAAATTCTACGAAGAATCCCTTTAGAAGTTCCTGGAGGATTTCCTGAAATAATTTCTGTTGGAATTCCTTGGAAAATTTATTCACGAATTCCTGGAGGAATTTCTGGAGAAATGCCTGAAAATAATCTCGGATGAACCCCTGGAGTAATTTTTGGAAGATTTTTTGGAAGATTTCTCGGAGGTTTTGGGAGAAATTCTTTGAGGATTTTCTAGAGAAATTTCTTGAGAGCTTCTTGGAAAAAAACATAGAGGAATTCTTGGAGAAACTCCTGGAGAAACTCTTGGAGGAATTTCTGGAGGAATGTTTGGAGAATTTCTAAGCAGAAGTCTATGAGGAATTCCTGGAGAAATTGTTGGAGGAATACCAAGAGAAATACCTTGAGAAATTCTCGGCAGAATTTTAAGAGTGATATCTGGAGAAATTCTTGAAGAAATTCCTGCTGGAATTCTTGAAGGAATTCATGGAGAAATTCCTGGAGAGGTTCTTGTAGGAATTTTTTGGAATACTTGGAGGAACTCCTGGAAGAATTTTTGAGGAATTTCTTGAAAACTTCCTGGAAGAATTCTTCCAGGATTTCTTGGAGGAATACCTGGGAAGATTGTTTGAGGAATTCTTAGCGAAAGTCTTGGAAGAATTCCTGAAGGATTTTTTGGAGGAGCTACACCGATAAAGTAAAGAGGTTCGGTAGAACTTGTGGAGCTTGAAGGTTTTTATTCCAGAATAATTTGAATGACCTAGATCACCAAGTGAATGTTGCTAAGTTATCAGAATTGCACTCCGAGGCTCTCAGAGTATATCATAAGATTTACGGATATTGCGACCCATACTTCAGAATACATTGGGTCTATTTGAATACCAGTGGACACCAAAATAGCTACACATAGAGATATTCGCAATAATTTGAGGTGCAACAGACACAATCGTGAAAGAATTTTGCCGATAGAGTGAACAGAAACAAGAATAGAGCCTGTAGAACTTGAAGGTCCTAATTCCAAAAAAGTTTGTAAAGCCTGGAATACCCCATGAATGTACCAAAAGCATTATAGTTGTGTACTGACGCTCCATCAGCAGTATATGCTACTATACCCACGAATATTTTTTACAATTAAAGCATGATACAGTATGTAGATATCGTAACAAAAACTTCAAAGTGTTTTGGAGGCCATTTGTATTTCACGGAATGTCCAACTACCACAATATCGAGTTGCTCGTAGCATTGCGAGGTCTAATGGACATCAACGTGATGAAATTTCATGTACAGAGTGAACACAAATGATGGTAGATGTTGTAGATCTTTAGAAAATGAATTCCAAAGTAATTTGGATTACCTAGATCACCCAATTCATATACCATGAATTTTCTAGGAGTGCTTTGAGGCTTCCTGAGTACCGTAGACTATGTTCTGTGAGGATTCATCGTGTATAAAATTTGATATAGGATGTTGAATTTGTGACACAAACTTCGGAGTACTTTGGAGGCCTTAGAATAGTTCTGGGATCAAAACTTCAACAGACTATGATGGGTAGTAATACATTGCATGTCAAGGATCAGAGAAAACTATTCATGCTTAGCAAAAAGATGAAATTTGACTCTGTTGAAAATGCTTTGACATCCATGTGCACAACAGAACATGTGCTCGATGAACAAATTGAGATTTGAATCATGCAAATAAATCCGCGTACTCCGGTGAGACTCGAACTCACGACTCCCAATTCGCTAGACGGGCCCTTCTCTTCCTTCAAGCTACGGAGTAACTCGACTATCTCCGTCGCCAGCAGGCCTAGAACTGAACTCGATTCCACAGTCGCACATGGTTATCTTCTTTTCACAATCCAAACCTCCTTCAGATGGGATTAGATGAACATCTAACACATACACTGTTGTGCACATTAGGAAATTATGTTTAATTGTCA
Organism: Aedes albopictus; assembly: GCF_035046485.1. Lineage (NCBI taxonomy): Eukaryota > Metazoa > Arthropoda > Insecta > Diptera > Culicidae > Aedes > Aedes albopictus. Next base: position 131,719,133 of record NC_085138.1, read on the forward strand.
AGAGCTTCGGGCACTGAGTCCGACTGCGCACTCATTGTCATACCAATAAAATAATTCTCGAGAGTTATCCGACCAGTACAAGAAGACGTGGTGCGCAGCGAACTAGGTAGGTCGACCAAGTGG